>NW_016690279.1:78806-167324 GCF_001604755.1 Lepidothrix coronata | reverse complement strand
GGGCTCTGTCTGTGGTCCCAGCCCCGCACACACACCCCGAGGGGCTCTGTCTGTGGTCCCAGCCCCGCACACACACCGAGGGCTCTGTCTGTGGTCCCAGCCCCGCACACAGACCCCGAGGGCTCTGTCTGTGGTCCCAGCCCCGCACACACACCCCGAGGGGCTCTGTCTGTGGTCCCAGCCCCGCACACACCCCGAGGGGCTCTGTCTGTGGTCCCAGCCCCGCACACACCCCGAGGGGCTCTGTCTGTGGTCCCAGCCCCGCACACAGACCCCGAGGGCTCTGTCTGTGGTCCCAGCCCTGCACACATCCCGAGGCGCTGCGCGGTCCCAGCCCCGCAGCCGCTGCCAGGGCCGGGCGGTCGGTGGGTCCCAGCGCTGCCTCTCTCGGCAGTCTGGCGATCGCTGAGCGTGATGCCAAGCCCTTGCATCATCCGCCCTCCTCCTCCTCTCTCCGCCACAGCCGCGATAGTCACAATTGCGCTGGGAGGAGCGTGTCTGTCCGCGGCGCTCCTGCCCGTTGGATCCCTCGCAGACCGTCCCACGGAGGAGGGGTTTCTGCCGTGCTTACGTGTCTGTGTTTCAGATCAGCCTCTCCCTGTGCAGCTGCCGTGCAGCCAGCGTGCCCCTCTGAGCCTGCACACACAGGGCTGCAGCAGGCGAGAACAACCTGTGGCTGGCAGACCGCCCGCAGCCTGCACAGCGATCCGAGCCCAGACATCCCCTGCTCGCCCCCCGAGCACCCCGCTGGGCATCTCCTCCTCCTCGGCCCTTCGGCCGCGCACGGGAGAGGGACAGAGGTTCTCCCAGTTCAAGGCAACTTGGAGAGAGAAAACGCTTTATTAGGCCAAGCTTTTGGTTATGAGTGAGAGGACAGACGCCCAGTAGCGGGCACGGTAATCCCCGACTGACCCTGCTCACGTGGAGGAGCCCCACGCTGAGCATCAGCTCTGCCCTCACTGGGACGCTCTGCCCTCACTGGGACGTGCTTACACAGCTACGCCAGCAACCCAAGGTTGCCTCTTATCTCTGACCAGTACACAGTGAACAAGCTGAGCAATTCTAGTCCCTGAAATTTATTTATTTTGAGAAACAACTTAAAATAACAAGGTTTTGCTTGCTTGCTTGCTGGGTCCAGAATTGCTTCATTATCTTGTCTTGTCTTCAATTTTTTTGTGAAATATAAAGAAATGATGATTTTGTCTTTTTTTTTCTTATATTTTAACATGATTGCTTTTAGAATACCTCCATCTTTTTGGCCCAGCAGAAGGGTGATTTCATATCAGCTTCCTAAGGGCAGGAATTAATGTAGTTGTGTACATTGATGAAGGCAGTGCCCAGTCAGAGAGAAAAGACAGAGAAAGGAATGGTCAGCTTTACATATTTCAAAACTGAAAGTTCCAGATAGGTTTCTTCCCCAGAGATTTTTTTTTCCACTTTAATTAATTCTTCAATCTCTATTGATGATTTTTACCAGCATCATCAGGCAGTATTTACATTTGTTTGTTTTTGTATTAGAATGTTGATGAACATGTGAAAGAACCAAACCCAAATGAGTTCAAAGATGATATCACTTTGTCATTAATGTAATTTGGGGCTCATTTATCAACAATCTCACATTCTCAGATGCCATCTCAGAGGTCATGGAATCCTGTTCCTAAATGTTTGTTACACCACAGAATTTTGTGGGGATTTTTACCACAAGAGGATGAGATGAGAGTCATCTCCAGATCAGAACCTGTCCTGGTCCTCTTTTCTCCAGTGTCCCAAATCCATGCTGTGAGCAGGCCCCTGGGCAGGCCATAAGGGAGAGGTTTGCAATACATATTAAGGCTAAACTCTTTGCTTTGGTTGTGGGTGCCTGTCACTGCAGCACTGCTAAATTCCTGCTAATTTCACCTAAGCTCTACGTATTTCTAATTTCAAATTTCCTTGCCCTAGTCCCTCTGATGCCCTCCCTGACACCCACGTGTCCAATAACCTGACGTATCGCTGCACACAGTCTGCTCCCTGCCTCAGCAAGGGCAGCTGAACACACCTGGGAGCTGCTCAGGAAGGGCAGATGGAACACAGGGAGCCCCTGCCAGTCACCATGAATGGGGTTGCCCCAAGGAAATGAAAATTGCCTGCCTGTTCTACACCCGTGTGCTGTGCAGATTAGAATATGGCTTTAGGTATTTGGGTGCTTTAAGCCTGAGTGTAAGATTTTTTTCACCTCCATAATAATGAAGTAGAACTAAATGCTCTGTTTTCCAATGTGCCACAAGGCTGATTAAATAGGAGGCTGACAAAGGGGGTTTAGAGCAAACATTTAGCTTTGGGTATTCTTTTGTTTGTTATTTTTGAACAGTGGGTTGGAGCAGATTACAAAGCTTGAAATGAATATAAATAGTTTCCTGGTTTAAAAAAAAAAAAAAGAAAAAAGCAGAAGAGGACCTAATTTAAACCTTGCCCTGAGGAGCTGGCAGCTCAAAGCCAACACGTGGAGTCGTGTAGTGGAACTGTAAAGAGTAATTCCTCACCAACAGGAGCTCAGCTCCACACTCAGGTCCATGCTTGTGTAAACAGCTTTACGATTTGTGTCAGTTGTAAAGTCGTGCTCCAGGAAGCCAGTCCAGAGGAAAACGGGAAAGCTGCAGGTGAGTAGGAGGAGTACACCTGGTGAGGGGGTGAGCAGGAATGAGGAGACAAACTGAGAAAGGAGTGCAGCTCAGATTTGCTGTAAGATGAGAAGTAAACTTCTGTGAAACAGCAGCAATCACTATTAAAGCATTTAAAATTTAAAATTACAGTATGAAGTTACTTCAGGTCCTATAATTTGAACAATTACATGATTTAGAATTTAAACTCTTCGTCTGTGCCACACGACAGTAGAAGTCCTGATCCACTTTGGGGGCCTGGATTTACTTCTAGCATTAAGGTTAGTTAATAAACATAATAACACTGATATCATTGTTATCTGTAAGACTTGCATGAGCAGGAGGCTCATATTGAAAAGTGGGTAGAGTGAGGAAGGAAGGGCCAAGTGAGGCGTTAGGGCAAGTGGAACAGCAGCCTCTGCCTTCCCAGCTCCTGCAGTGTGACCTCCAGACAAGCTCTTCCTATTCATCCTAGCTCTTGGTTTTCCTCAAGAAATCTGGCAAAGGATCAGGCAGTGCATAATGGAAAGGCTGCTGAATGCTGTAAGCGACAAACCCCCCAGCGTTTGGCATTTCTTTTTGTAGCACTGGGAGATGTCGACTGGGTAATCCAATATGGCTTTTATGTCTTATCTGGTATTGTTTGCAGCAGGCCTGTTTAGTGAGCATGTCACCTTTAGGCACTGGTGGTGAACAACATCTGAAAATGGAACCTTCCCCAGCTGCTGGCTGAGCAGTACGAGGGCACAGCCCCCAGAGAACGGGGCTCCACGGCCGGCGCTGCCCGCGGCCGACGAGGGGCCACCACCCATGGCACCCTGTGCCAACTGCCTTGGATTTAAGGCTTCACATGTGAACATGTGGTGAAATACAACGATGCAGTTTGGAAATACCAGTGGAAAATAATACATCTTTATTTATCCCTATTTTCTTGTTTACAGATCTGTGCAGCCACAAATAACAGATTGATGTGTTTGCTTACATCCATGTTGCATCTTATATCTGTTTATTAACAGGTACAAAATGTCCCTGTCTCTGCCCAGTGTTTTAGGAATTGTAGAAGGGTTTTTGACTCACTGATTAATATAGATTTTTTTATCTATTGAGAACAGGGCTGAAAGTGGACTCACCAAAAAATGCCCCGTAAATGGTGTTTTTACTGTTGTCCCTTAGTGACTACCATTCAAAAGGGTCTCAGCACTACTGTATTTTGCCATCTCTGTTAAGTAGAATATAAAATTATATATAAATATATAATTAAATATTAATTATATATTTTTATATATATATATACACTTAAATCTAGCTTTACAGCACTTTGGGGAAGATGGGGCTAACTTTGACCCAATTTTTCACTGATGTGATTAGTGGTTCTATGTGCCTCTAACTGAAATCCATTAAAAGGTGCTGCCTTGTTAAAGCTTCATCTCTGGTGATCAAGTTTCTTTGAGGAGTTTGCAGTTACCCACTCAAAAATAGACTTGCTAACAGTCACTAAGTAATTTCTGAATATTTAGGTCACTTCTCATTTCTAGTTTTCACCTTTGGAGACAGAACCTGGTGCAGGTAGTTATTGGTCTGAACTCTCTTCTGTTCCCACTTAAATAATTGAGAATTCTGCCATGAGCTTTGGTGGCCAGGACTTTGAGATCTTTTTCCTCTGACCTGGTGGAAGTGTTTGCAGCACAGGGCATTTCCCACGGTGTCAATGTTCTGATGCAAAACTCACACTGTGCTCCTGACACACCTGCTGGGACTGAGGCTGCACACCCGTCCCGTGCCCAGGGGTGCCCTGTGTGACCTGAGGAGCAGCAAGGAGAGTCTGATGGGACATGCTCAAGCTGCTGCAGTGGGACTGATGTCAGCCTGACCCTGGGAGTTCCATCCTAAGAACTGCTGTGTGCTGTAATTCCTTTTTTCTTGGCTGGTTCACGTGTACCTTTCGCTGTTGGCTTTTTATTTCCCACTTTCTTTAGGAGTTAAAGGGGAACAAACACGGGTTCTGGATTGTCAGCTTAGAAGTTCTTGTAACCTTTCTTTTCAAGGTGAGAGGTTTCTCTCCATTGGTTTTGTAAGCTATTATTAAAAGGTCTTCAGCATGTCTGGAGTGTCACTGCTGCAGGTCCCTGCTGGCCATGTCACTTGGCACAGACACCCTCTGGAGCTCTGCTGGGGCAGGTGTCAGCAGTCTGAATGCTGCAAAGCCACCCCTTGCACTTTACTTTGGTGTGTTCCAGTCTCCTCTTCCCAAGCTGCTGTACAGCCTTGTGGAAGGACTGTTAAAAGGCAACACTAATGGCACTGGCTCAAGATTCTCTTGCAAGCTTAAATATACCAAAGTTTCAGCATTGCTGCCTTCACAGTTCCATGTTTTGGGGTGGTGTATCCCTTGCTCCCCTTCAAGTCCAAACCTTTTGGTTAGCTAGGAGTTCTTTTGACTGAAAAAGCCATGTCAGGGTAAGCCCAAGATGGTTTAGGGTTTGGGAATAACTTCTTTCCCTTCCTTTTCTGTGATTTCAACCGTATCTGGACTTGGGGATTTGCTGAGCTTCAACAATCCCATTATAACCAAAGCAATGCAATTTGCCTGTAGACAAGCTCTTAATGTCATTTACAGTGATTATACCTGTGTTAAAATTACAGTATTGGTCCAAAGCAATGCATTGTTTTAAACGGTTATTTTAAATAATTGTAAAACTAATTGATCAGCCTTTTAAATATCTTTTCTTCAAATACTTTTTCTCTCCTCTTTGATGTATTGATATTATGAGGCCTCCTCTCGTCTCTCAATGACTCTCAGGTGCAGCCAGACTCACCTCATGTGTCACAGTGATATTGTGCACATCAGACTTTGGGACAGGGTGGGCTCTTCATCCCGGGAAACCACGGCCAGCTCGGGCCCGGGAGCGCTGGGCAGGGCCGGGCTCTGCCTGGGAATTACCAGGACATTACTGCCAGAAGAGGAGTGAAACTGGGAACACACGAGTTGCTATCAGCTTCATAAATGAGTCACCAAAAAAGAGAAAAAAACCCGTATTAAATCAGGCTCTTCTTACACCATCAACTTGTCAGAAGTGTGAGACCTGGGCAAACGCTTTCAGCATCTGAAGAGATGATGCCTCTGCAGTGTCTTTAAACATTTTCTAATGCCAAACAAATGCCGTTCGGGTTTATGTGCTCAGACTAACAGTGACATCCAGTGGCTGAGCGACCCAACCACGGGAACAGTCACTGCGGGTGGAGCGGCCGAAGGGATGTTTATGGTGATTTAGATCAGATGGAGTTTATAGTGAATATGAAATATGCCATCCTCGGGACTTGTGTGACAGCCAAACCACTCTCACCTTCACACTTGTGCTCTTGGGAAGACAGTGGTGAAGGTGCAGTGTCTAGAGGAGGGATCGCTGTGAGTCTCCTGCAGTGGTGGAGACTTTGGGCACAAATTGACTCTAGGTTTAAAAATCTCCTTTCATCTCTCCAGACCAGTCTCACTGAGTCTGTGAGCACTTTGGGCATGAGCAAAGCTGATGGCTGTTCTGAGAGCTGCCTGAGCACTGGGGAACATGCAGGGCTGCAGCAGCAGTGCTGGTCCAAGATGTGGAAGATTGTTTGATGTGCTCCTGAGTGCTCCAAAGCCTTTAGAAGGAAAATACACTCAGAAAAGGCAACTAGAACGGATAGTGCAGTGTCATAAACACTGCTGGGGTTTCTCTGTGCCCCTGGAGCATCTGATCAGAGTACATGCAGAGTGGAAAGTTTATTTATTACGGAGAGGTGATTCATTACTGGCCTTGGGTCCAAAGGCAGCAGCTGGAGCCACTCTTGCCAAATGGGACCCTTGCAGCCATGGGCACATCACAGGTGAGGGATAATCCATTTCTCTTTGGGATGGGTGCTGCACCTCTCCTGATGGCAAACATCCATCCTCCTCTTACTGCTCAGCTTCTTGAGAGCCATTTGTGTTTTGTTTGTGGTCTGCAAGTTAAGGGAGAGCTTAATGACATAGAATTCACAGAGCTGTAGGATGGTAATGATGACAGCAGTGCCACGTTCTAGGAACAAGCCTGGGTATTTCAGAGGAACCTCGCACAGAGCGCCAACGGCTCCCAGAAGCCTTCTGACATTAAGAGTACAAATAGCTTGAGAGAATAAATGGTTGCTTCCAGCATGAACAGAGCTAATTTTAGACAGGAGTCCCTAATGTGCCTGTCGGTGCTTCCAAATGAATGATTAAAGATAAAAATAGATTTATCATGTTTTCCCTTGCACTGGGCCTCAGATCTGTGGGCAATATGGAATCACCTGCTGCAAACACCCATGTGAGCCTGCCCTAATGTACTCTGGAAATGATTCCACAGTGTCCATTGAGCACAGCTAATTGCATTGTCACAACTGGAGACATTCCCATCCTGATTGCAGTTAAAGAAGCACCTGGTAAATTTGTTTTGACTTTGCTGTCTCCTGGTTAACGTAAAAGTGCAGGGGATGTAAGGCCTGTTCTGTGCTATACTTCATTTTCTCCTAAGAACCTGCCAGTGAACTGCACACACAATGACAAATGTGCTTTGTAAGGCTGATCTGAATGTAGGTGTTGTCTTTTTCTGTTTGTTTTCCCCACAAACCTTTGTTTAGTTTAGTGGTTTTGTTTGTTTACTGTATAATTGAACTTTTGAAGACAGTATCCATTTCAGAAAAATTTTTCTCCTAAAATAACTCCATGTCACTTGGCTCTGTCTTGTGGCCTGATTTCTAACAAATATATCAGATATGTATGTTAAAATATTCATAGCACCAGTAATACAGAAATATTGCCACAACATCACTGGAAGCCTTAAACATGCACACCTGTAAATTCTGTCCATGTCATGGGGGTGCAGTGTGCCTGTGGCAGCTCCTCCCTCAGCATCCACAGGGGCTGGCAAAGCATCCTCCCCAAAACACCTGATGAGAAGATACCTTCACCACACATGCTCAAGGCCCAAAGTATTTCACTCTTTTTATAGGCACATCATTCATCAAAAAAGTTAACAGATTTTGTATCTAAGCGTTTAATTAGCAACTAAAGAGTAAAGCCAGAAAAAATCAGTTCATTGTTTTTCATGGATACAGAGTACATTTGCCTTCACTATGCAGAGTAATACATTTATAGTAAGACTTTATTCTTTCAAGGTTCACGGGTCAAGATTAATCAGTTGTGACCTTGGCACACAGCTCTTCTCTTCATGAAGTAAAAGCTGAGCAAGGGAATCTGAAACAAGGACCTGTACGTTTATATAGAACTGGGTCTGATTGAATGGTTGAAATGTAATTGAACAGCAAAAATAACATTCCTTTACAGAGGGAGAATTAAAGACCTTTGGAAAAAGAGAGGTGAAATATGAGTAATTTTTCAGTGAAGTGACATTATGAATTAATCTCTAACATGGCTGAGGTTGACAGTTACAGTTCCTTTCCTACTGTAATCCTTTCTCCAGAGCAGTTCTTCCTGCTTAAAATATTCAGAGAGAAAGATACAAACATCAACATTTGAAATGTGAGGTGCTTTGGTGGCACAGTGTTCACTGCCAAACAGAATTCACGTTTGTTTCTGCTTGGCATCTTTCTTTACAGAAACTTTGAATGTTTTATCTACCTCATATGTTCTGTAGTAGCAAACCAGACTTTAGCAGGGTAATAGGTTGCTGCAATCACCCTGGCAGTTCCAACCACAAGCAACAGGACCAGATTCCCTGCATCCCAACTCCACTGGGACCTTCCAGGAGAGCAAAGCTCCTGCCTCAGCTGTCTGAGTTCACAGACCTCTGTGTGTATGACATGGAGCAGCTTTGGGCTATTTCCTGACAGGGACTTTTCAGTGATTATTTACCTAAATAGGGTTAAGGGTTAGGGTTAGTTAGATATTTGGATATTCAGTTATTATTTACCTAAATAAACTCATCTCTTTCATTCTTCTTTTTTTTATACCCCCTGAGCGTCCCAGACCTCTGCCCTGCTGTACCAGTGTGGTTTCCCTTGACAAGGGAATTCCTCAAGCACTGTTTTTGGCTATTTAAGATTATTTTGTGCTCCTTGTTAGGCTTGGCCCACCAGACAGTCTTGACCTGAGAGTTTTGATGATTTTTATTTGTGCCTCAGAAAACAAGAAGTCTTTGTAGTTCCATGCATAATCCTGGATTGAAAGCCCCTGTGCTGCTTGGGGTCTGGCTGCACTGATCTGTTCTCACTGTGGTGCTCAGCTCTCTTCACAACCCTTTTCAAATCATCCACTCTACAGTTTAGCAAATCTTCACCTATTTCCACAAATGTAGAAGCAATTCCATAAAGGAGTATTTTTGCTTAGTGATGTAGTTTTCTCTGCCCTGCTCTATCCTACACATTATCCACTAAAGTATACACATGGCTACATGGAAAATGCATGACTGTCACCATCAAGAGGAATTCTTTTGAGCCACAACCTTTCTTCCTATTTCCTTGTGGTTTTATGAGCTTCCCTGCCGAGACTAATCAATATGTAAACCTCAGCACGTTTGTAGCTGGTCTCATCTTTGTATATTAAAAGTTGTATTTCATAGCTTCTAGGTCTTGTAATTTCATCAAATCTTCCATGATATTTACCTTTTCCTTAACTCCTACAGGCAGGGGTTTGTTGCTTTAAATATTCTATTCATTTTTGCAGTTGTTGACAAAAACTTGCAAATCTGACCCTGCAGGCTTGAAGATTTCTAGGGGCATTTGCAAAGCACAAAAGCTTAAAGTGAGGCACTATTTTAAAGCTTGGCTCAAGAGGGTCTTCATCCTGATTCACATGTTTGGAATTGCAGGACTCTAACCTACTGTTCATCCTCTCTAATACCTCATATTGATGTTCCAGCCAGAGGAAGGACTCAGGAGCCAGCCTGTTGGGGCTGTTGGTGGCCCTGGGGTAGCTCAGGTGCAGTACCTGCTCCCCAGCCACTCAGCCTGGGGCAGCAGTGCCAGCAGGGCTGTCAGCACGGCCAGGGAGGGCCAGCACTGCCCCACACCTGGGTGGCTGTTCCCTGTGCCAGCACTGTGTGCCCAGCACTGCCCCACACCTGGGTGGCTGTTCCCTGTGCCAGCACTGTGTGCCCAGCACTGTGTGCCCAGCACTGCCCCACACCTGGGTGGCTGTTCCCTGTGCCCATCATCACACTGATTGGTGTTGTTTGAACCCAAAGCAGGATTTCTACTGCCTTTTCATAAATCCACTGAATCATTTATATTTGTATTAAGGTTTATAATCTTGTTTTTGAAAAAGGAGCACTGACCTTTGGCTGGTGTCATTTGCTAGACTTCCTCCAAGCGATGCCATCAGGAATTACAGGGATAATGAGGTGGAACAATTTATTAATCTGTCATCCCTGAGCAAATGGGCTACATTTGTTTTGGAGCCTTAATGTAGTGGTCATGGGTTAACCAGCTTGTAAAATCCCATGAGATTTCCTTTCCAGGTAGGAATAGACTGGGATCTTACTGACTTACCGTATATCAAGGAAAATAACGGGTGAAATCTATAATTAGTGTAAAAACTCTGTGAATTTTCATAGGGTCAGGAATTCACTGATGCTTTCACTGCTGCAATTCATTGTACCCACAGAGCTCTGGAGTGGCTTCAGCAGAACTCCAGCCAGCACTGCAACCTGCAGGTCCAGGAGCTCACCTGACAGATTCGGTCACCTGGGCTTGATCCCAGAACAGTTGGAGTTCTCAGACATCAAACCCATAATTAAGGCCTTTATTGAACTGTTGATTTTTTTAAACTATACTTTTATATCCTTTTGTATCCTTAACTGCACAATTTATTGTAATTCACACAAAAATAACTGTGGCATTGACTTGCAGCTATTTAGTATTACTCAACAGTTTGGAAATTATCTCAGAACAGAGGTGATTGTGACACAGGCTGAAGCAATACAGTACAGTACAATTCATCCTAATGCACATTTAAATATTCATGCTTCTATCAAGAAGATAATTGTTTTGAAGTGTTGGCTAGCAAACCCTGGAAAGTACAGTTTGCCTCAATCTTACAGCAAATTTGTTAAAGCATTTGGTATTTTCTGTAGGAGAGTACTAATGAGCCAGTGTTTGATACCATCGACATTTTTTCCTATTAACTGTCATGAAGAATTGTAAATGTGGTGGACACTTGTGGACAAGCATAATTCTTAGTGTCCTTTTCAGAACTAAACTTGTAGTAGGTTGTAGATCTAATTTTGGTAGTGAATTCAACCAAAAAACCCACCAGAACACTTGGCATGGGACAGAAAGTTTCTGGTCCCCTAACTTCCATCATAAGAGCTTGTAGGTTGTGCTTTTGGCTGGTGTAAGGATGAATTTCTTCAGCAACTGCTATTCCCCAATAAGTATCCTGAGTTGAGGCATAGAAGCTGTTTGTGTATGAGGTCAGTGGGAAACTGCTACTCCACAACTAGAACACAGGGGCAAGAAATCAGCAAATTCGGCTTTGAATCAATGAAATCTTCCTTTAAGGCTGCTTGGCAGTTCCAGGTGTACTTGTTCTGCACTGAAATGCAAATCTACCATTTGAAAGATGCAAGTGTTTTCAGATTAATCAAAATTCCACTGTACTTTCTTCCTAAATTTTAACTGCTCCTTTTCATTGCCCATCACACACACACTTGTTTCCATTTCACATTTTCAGCTAGTGTGTGCAGAAAGAAAATTTCATTATGAAAACCCCTGCTAGGAGTGTGCTGTGCTGCTCCCAGGGCATGCCCAGATCTAATCTGGGATTATCTCCCTCCCGACAGCTGCCTGCTAAACTGCTGCTCCCAGTCTAGAGCTCGTGTCCCGCACGTTCCTGGCGTGCTGAGTCGGCACAGGAGCGGGGCTGGCTCGGGGCTGGCTCCGGGCCCCTCCTCGCACCTCCAGATGCAAACCAAGTGTCTGATACCACTTCTGGCAGCAGGAGCTGCACAGGCTGGTTGCTCAGGCACTGTCTTTAGTCCTTGCTCTCTAAATCTTTCATAACAGCTATTGAATACACTCTTATTATTTCACAACTCTGCACCTTTTCCTTCGCTGTTTGCTCTGATGCACCAACAGTGGAGAGCAGCAGCACGTTTATGTGCTAACAGCCCAGATAACAGACATGATAAATAAACATATAGAAACCTGGAGGAACTTAATGCAGAGCCTTATTTCAATTTTTTTATGCATCCAAAAATCAATAAAGATTTTGTCATTCTCTTCTGACCTCTTACCTGACCTAGTTCTCTTTTAGTTTAGAATTATTCCTTCCCCTTTCCCTCCTCCTCTGGTCTTCTTTCCAGAGGACCACTTTGGTAACTTTTAACTCCCTTATTAGCTAAGCTGCTTCAAGGACAGCAGAAGAATGAATTCCATGGGAAATTATGTGTGCAGACTTTCTCATTTGAAGAGGTGATTATCCTATAACAGTCTCTGACCACTCCACATTTGCCATCCACTGACAGTGCTGCAGGACTCCCAGTTAAATGATATGGCATAATTTTACATCATCTCACTCACTCTTCTAAAATCAAACTGCCCTTGCAGTGAGCAGCTGACACCTACAGCCATATGCTGATCTGTCTCAAAGTGCAATGTAAGCCTTTCTCTAGGATTTGCATTTTTGAAGGTAAATCTACAGATTCCCTCACCTGAGCAGACTCTCCACAGAGGCTGCAGCCAGTCAGCAGAGTCCTTACAGCCTCACTTACTGTTTTCCTCTCTCTGACTCCCAGTGTGCCTTGTCTGTTTTGATCTGCTCTTGTATTTTTCTGAGAAGATGAAGAACCAAAAAGTCACGGTCTTGCATTGTACTCACATCCATCTCTCATCCCAAAGGAACTGGAATACTCAGTGGTTCATCTGTGTTCTCTTCCCCCTCGAGTGACAGAGGGCAGAGCCTTGGCGGTCCCCACCCTTCCTGGGAGGGCTCTGTGGGCCGTGTTCTCCCATGAGCTGCTCCCATGCCATTGTCCATTTGGCAGGACTGTTTGCCCCTGCTCTGGATCTGAGGTGGATCCCAGGCAGTGGCTCACTTGCCAGGCCAGGCTCAGCCCGTGTCAGGTTGGAGTGTTACCCACCCAAGTGCTGATGAGCACTCCTGTAGTGCTCTCCCAGTGCAAACTATTATTTCTTATTTTGTCCTTCTGGGACACCTGAGCACAGGTGGACTTTTGTAGACATTAGTCATCTTTATCAGGCAAAAGATTTTACTCCATATAAACAAATAATTGGAAAATCAAGTTAGAATTTGATTCATCACATTGTTTTCCTCTCTTGATATAATTTAGAATCATTTCAGAAGTGACTGATGTAATAGACTTCGAGGTTCATCTTGTAGTTACAAACTGTCTGGTGGCCTAGTCCAGGGTGAGCAGACTGATCAAATCTGGTAGGTAAGGGCTGAAGTATCAGACTCCAGAATCCTTGGATGCATTTTAAACATCCAATTCAAATAAATGCAGCTTACAGGAAGAGTTCTACCTATCATGTTTAGGGCAGAGAGAAGGTCTAAGTTAGGATATTGCTGACACCACTGCTGTACTGCGATTAAAATATGGCTTTTGATTAGTAAACAGATGGATTTTGATCTGCATCATGAGCCTGAATGAATTTGTTGCCAGTTCTTGAAGCGATTTGTGTTCTTGGAATCAAACTACCAAACAGTAACAGATGTGAGTACATTGAGCTGTCAAGAGCTTAATGAAGTAAAACAGAGATCACTACTCAGTTTCAGAGAAGGGTTAAGGGGATCCCTTTTTGAAAGATAATTATTTAGGACAGCACACCTGTCATTAGGCCGCAGAAGATACCAAAAATTAACCACTATCTCACATGAATTCTCGCTCTGCCACATGTGGTTGAAATGATAGACAGAGTTGTAGCTCAAAATTAATTGAGCTTTCAAATCGGGACAAAGTGGGAGAAAAAATTATCTAGGATTATTAAAAGCAGTTGAAATTGCCAGCACAGCACACTTTACAGTAGTATGAAACATTCCCTTTCAACTCTTAATAGTATAAAGACAATTTGGTACCCAGAACACTGACAGTTAAATCCAGCACAGTACATGCAGCCATACTGACACTGCTTTCAGCAAGGTGTGGGGAGAGAGAGCAGAGCCTGGCCCTGGCAGAGGCTGTTGGAGTGTTCAGACAGTGCCCAGCACCAGCAGGGCTTCGTCCACCCGAGGCCTGCCCGGGGTGAACTGTGACACTGTGCAGGAGCAGAGCTGCTTTCTGTGCACAGCCGAGAGGGGTGGGAGCTCCATCAGTGGTTACATCTCCTGCTGGCTGTGCCTGGATGACCCAGGCCATGGAAATCAATGAAGGCAGCAGCTGCTCCTCTCCATGATGTGGAGATGCACGTGTGGAGTCACAGTTAGAGCTGTGAAGATGCTCTATTGGGTTTTGTCCCAAGTGGAATGGGGTGTAAAAGCTCAGCCTTGGGTCAGGTCTGCAGAACTACCCAGAGGCCCACAAATCTCACAACCCACCAGCTGGTAGGAGCCTCCCCTCCTCTCCCCATGTGATGCGTGGCTGGGGGGAGATCACCTTCCAGCAAGGTACAGTGACATTTGCAGTGCTTATCTGATCACAGAGTCACAGAAACACAGAAACACAGAATCACAGAGTCACAGAATCATGGAATCACAGAATATCCTGAGCTGGAAGGGACTCACAAGGATCAGCCCTGCACAGGACCATCCCCAAGAGTCACACCATGTGCCTGAGAGTATCATCCAGATGCTTCTTGAGCTCTGTCAGCCTTGGTGCTGTGACCACTTCCCTGGGGAGGCTGTTCCAGCACCCAACCACCCTCTGACCCTTCCAGTGTGAACAATTTAGGTAAATCACCAATCTTCATTAATCGTGTTGCTGTTGTAAAAATAGCCGTTGTGAGAAATGAGTATCTGCAGGATTAAAATGCCTTTCCTGAGTACTTTCAGGGAGCAGTGTTTCTGTAGTTGTAGGGGCTGGTGACCATGGCAGTGTGTGCCCGGGGATGGGAGGGCTCTGATGGTGGTGGTGGGCTCAGGGGGGATTCTGTGCAGGTTGCTGTGTGTGAGCAGCTTCACTTATGCAACTCATGCTATTAAAATCAATCACCTGGTGATGGCCAATACAGAGGCTCTAAATCCTGGGAAAAGAGACACCATGTCTGGCACGGAAAGTGCAGAAAGGAGATAGAAGCCTTTGTTATTTTCCCTTTCTGCAGTACAGAGGATGCACAGAGCTGACCCTCGGGCTCCTCTGCAGAACAGCATATTTATAATCCTTAGGAGATTGCTGCATTTTTACAGGAGATTTGGGTGAATATATAACTGCCTCCATAGGAGCCTTTCATCATTTAGCATCCTACTGATGCTCGCTTTTCCTCTCCACAGGAATCCTGACCCCAAATGATTGTAAATTACCAGGCAGAAATCTTTGATCAGTCACCAATTAGCTCCCTTCCTTCCAACACGAAAAGCTCTGTATGAGGGAGCTCTGGTGGCTTCAGTATGGAGAGTTAACATTTGAATTCAGCACGTTGGGAGGTTGGTTACCTGTTACGTGTTCCTGAACTGAAAATTTCCTCTGTGGCTCTTCTTTTATAGTGTTGCTTTCAATGTCAACACAAACCCAGTGTGTACATATGAATACTGGTACTTTCTCCATCTTACAAAGACTGAAATGGCATGGCTGGCCCTGTGCTTGGCTGCAGCCCATGCTCTCAGGGATCACATTCCTCCTGCGTTTTCACAACTGCAAAGAGAAAGATTTGCTTTCCTTTTGAATGAAGGGGTTTTCAGTTGTTATTCTGCACAGTTTTTATATTTCTAAAGATTTAATGATACTTTCCAAATGGGAAACTCTATTTTATGGCTGAGTGTCAGCATGGCTTCAGCCAACACACAAGGGACTGAAGGCCCCTTGCCCTGAGCTGGGGTGGGGCTCACCAAGTGATCCTGTTTGTAGGGTCAGGTTTGGTGTTTGCAAAAGTTTGACCTTCTATAAACTATTGTTGAGTTTTAGCATGTTCTCAAGTTCTCATCTTGTAGTAAGTTTAGGACTTTTATTTTTTTAACTCTACATTGTCTTACTTACTCCTTCCCAGTGGGAAGTGCCCCACATACTGAATCCAGCAGTGGCAGCCACAGAATTAGACTCTCACTTCCCCTGTGAAAACATTGCCAAGTTTCTCTTGAATTTTGTTCTACTTTTGTTAAACCCATGCAGTGATTTTTAACTGTAAAATAAGTTTTACTGACTCTTGCCCTCCCAAAGCAGATATCTAAAATAAACCCAGTGATCATTAGCTTGCTATGTTACAGTAACTACTAAAAAACAGGGGAGATATTGGTGTCACCACTGAAGCAGGCAGATCTTGTCATGGAATAAAAGCTCTTGAGGTAGAAAAAACAAAACAGCCCAAAACAAGTGGTGTCAGGGTAAACAGAGGAGGGTGAGAAGTCCCTTTCCTAAGGCCTCTCTTAGCAAATCCAGGAATGCCCGGTGCCACTCTGGAAGTGGGTTCCTCATGCCCTGTGGAGCTCTGTGGATGCCCTGCCAGCTCTGTGGGGCTGCCTGGGTATGAGGGGCTGCCTGGGTATGAGGGGCTGCTGGAGCTCAGCAGCTGGGGAGAAGCATGGCTGAACTGTCCTCTTCTGCCATTTTTTAAAAGAATAAAACAGTTCCATTCGTTCTTTATTTTTCTTTCACTTGTTATTTTACAAAAAGAAGCCTTTTCCTGCTAGGATGTCTTAAAGTAAATGTGTTGTAGGAATTTGTTTTTTTATGGATATGTCTTCATTCACAATCAGTAGATAATTGCATTAAACTGTCTTTACCTGGAGAGGTTTGAAAATCATGTTAAACCCAACAGTCACATAACTGCCCAAATGACAGATCATTTACAGACTGAGATCCTCCCTTTTCCCCCAAACCAAAAGTCCTTTCAGAGGAAAGGTGTTACCACGCACCACCTGTCTCTCCAGCTGTCAAGATCTTGAGTCCATTCATTAACCACAGGCAGCTCTTTAAAATTCTGCCCCGATCGTACATTTTCTGGAGACTATTGAGCTGAGCTGACAAATATCCTCTCTGTGCTGGCTGGGTGATGGGCCCTGCTCTGGGGGAGAAGGCTTTCTGCACCATTTTGGTCACGTTCCTTTAACTGTCCGTGATGGAACCAGCACCTGGCACAGGGCACAGGGCTGGCGTGGGGCCAGCTGTCTGTCACCTCATGGCTGTGTCACCCTGGGCTCTGAGAACCCGCTGGGCAATCCTGGGCAAAGCTGAGTACTGGGTTTGCACTGGTCTGTGCCCAAATACAAAGTTTCAAAGGTCTATTATGTCTGGAGTTTTTTTTAGAAGTGAGTCACAAAAAATTACGGGTAAAAATAGCGGGAAAGTGGATTTTCTTCCCTTTGCTACACTGGTTTTATTTATGGCCCAGTTACAGCATAACAGCTTGCTGAATATCCAGGAGGCCACTGGGCAATCTACAAGAAAATGCAATCCACAAGCAAAGGAGCAAGGGAAGAAGGAAAGCAACTTGCCCTGTGGCACAAATAAAAGTGAACCCCAACAATAGCATGTGCTCAGGGAACACAATAAAGCAAAGGCTGCTTCAGTGGTGATCGCACGCATCCCTAACTGCTGCTCTGGGAGCATCCCGAGGGCACTGCCCACATGGGTGACCCACGCACGTTTACACCCTGCCAGGGGCTCACCCTTGTTCTGCAGAGGAGAAACAGGCATTTATTTAAATCAAAAGTGACTGCAACAATCCAGCACAAACATTCCATTTCAAAGCCATTACTCCCACTCTTCTTCCAGCCCTCCCTGCCAGCAGAAGGCCAGGGAAGGTGCTGCTCATGGCGGGTTTGGGCTGCCATGCCAGGGGCTCTTCCCATCACTGCTGTGGTCAGTGGGCTCCTTGTCCAGGGTTCCCCAACAACAGCCTGGTGCTGGTTCAGTGACTGCGGTGTCCCTGTCCCTGCGCGTGCCCATGTGTCCATGTGTGCCAGGGCACAGTGGGGCAAGGGCCTGTCACAACTGGGGGCAAGTTGCTGATGGAGCCCTGGGACGCAGTGGGCAGCAGCAGCCAGAGCAGGAGCCAGCTAAGCAGAAATATTGGCCTACATTTTTTTCTCTGCCTGGTGGAAGGCATGTGAGTTTCTATGGCAACTTGTGTTTTCTGTTCGTCAGGCCTACTGACTCACTTCTGGGGGAGCCGTGGAGAAAAAAGATTTGTTTTCTTTCCCTGCCAAGTCAAGTGGCTCCTTTCCTGCAGCCCAGAGCTCTCATCTGAGGGCTTCTGGTCGGGATTTGTGGCTGGTGTGGCTTTGCAGCATCAGTTTAGGGCCACAAGACAAGACAGTTGAACGTGACAACATCCTCATCCCCTTGAGGAATCCTTGGCAACGAGTGGAGTTTCTCTGTGTCACAAGAGGCCGCCAGCCCAGCTGACACCCTGGGACGGCCGGGCTGGCGCTGGTGGCAGCACGGGCTGTGCAGGAGGGCAGCATGGGGGCTCCTGGCACAGGCCTGTGCCACAGGGTGGCTGGAGCACACACCCCGGCTGAGCTTGTGAGTGCTGATGGCACAAAATGATCAGAGAGGCCCAAAGCAGCCGTGTCTGAGGGCAGTTTTTGTGGGGGGAATCAGCTGGAGGGGACACAGCTCAGCGGGAGGAGTGGACTCATGTGCAGAGCCCAGAGTCAGGCAGGGCAGAACACATTTGATCCTGAGCACCTTTGTAGTGATCAGCCTATTCTTTTTAATCTACTAGTCCATTTTGACTTATTCGATTGTCAGCCTTGCTTTAACAGCTCTACATCCTTGCAGACCAGTGTCCATTGCTAAAATATTTCATTTATGGTTTCATGGTGGCATCTTGAGCTCCCCGTATCAAACCTTCCATGGGAACAGGGCAGCATGTACAGGCCTTCCATGGTCTCACCTCATCACCCCAGCTTTTCTAATTGGGAAACTTTCCTGGATAAGCAAGCTCGATTTTCCAGCAGAGCTCAGGGATGCTGAGTAACCATTTCTCCTTAAAATGAAGGGGGAGCTTTGTAACCACTTCTCTCAGGCTCCGCTGAAAATTCCAGCTATTATACCCTGGAGAACACTGCAAGCACTCGCACGACCAGCAATTCTTCTGAAGCTTTTTCTTTTGCCTAATCACAAACATATGGTACACTTTAGGGGAGATTATCCTTACATTGTTAGCTTTAAAATGCAGCTTTCTTCCAGCTTTCCAAGGTCACAGCAGCTATCCAGTTAAACGCTAGGGCAGAAATAAAACGTTAACGCAGCATGACCTTGGTCAATCAGTTAATCTTTCTCTACCCTATTTACTCCAGCAATATAAAAATCCATCCCTACACACTGCAGAGTGCTTTGAGATCCTGGGGTGAAAGGTACATCATAAGCCAGAGTATTAATTATTGAAGCCCTGATAGCGTGTGGTGCTGGAGGGAATGCAGATGAATTTACTCTCCGTGTCTGTGTTTGTGCCGCACGTCCGTCGGTCACGGGGCTGCAGCCACCAGTGAGACCCCGGGCCCTGCACCACTGAGAGGTGTGGGAGGGCCCCAGCAGCAACAGTGCTGCTGCTCCAGGGAGTAAGAATGGAATAAAAACCTTTGTCAGCATTTGATGTAGAGCTCCTCATTAGTTAATTAATTAATAAAGGTCAGAGCAGCCAGCTCTGAGGCACAGGGCCCGCTGTCACCCCAGCTTGTCACCCACAGAACGGTGTGTGGGTACGTGTGGTAACGTGAGGGGGCCAAGGCTCCTGCCTCTTGTTCCCTGTTGCTATTCAGTCCTTGAGGTTTGTGGTAAAACCTAATCTGAAATTACTCATAAATGGGTTTTCTGGCTGTTACATTAAGCTGGATTACGTGGCGTAGAGCATTGATTTTTAGATTTGAGAGTGCTGAATAATTTATATGCACATTGCCTTCTAACCCAGACTGTGGCTGTTTGATGGCTCTGGCCCTTCCTAGAGCAGACCCAGACAATGGCAGTGGTAGGATATAGCCAAACTTCCAACTCTCTTACTTTTCAGTGTCTGCTTTAAAAAAAGGGGATTGATTCTAACATTGTTTTGTTATTGAGGTTTTATTTTATAGTGTCCAGTAGTGCTATCCCACTGTAAGCACAAAGCTTTATTGTAGAGCTGCTGTTCCTTAAAACCAGCTTTTGCTATCCTTCCATTTTAACATGACCATATATTATGATATAGAAATGTTCGATACAAGCATGAGTACACAGAGAAAGAAAGGGAAAATTGTCTTTTTATGAACCATGCAGCTGTTTATCATAAATCTAAATAAAACCCTTTTTCAGAACTTTTGTCAAATTGAATTGGCTTGTGCCATCCAAACACCTATTGTCACCCGTGTATTGTAGAATACATTTAAAAATAAAAGAGCATGTTGGCACAGAAGTTATTTAGCTGGTGTTTGCACTGTCCTTGTGCAGATACTCCACCTCTGAAGAGCTTAATACACTCTTGTGTGAATTTAAGTCTTGTTCAGATGTTGATGATAGGTTTGTAATTTCTCTAACAACTTCATTTTATTTTTAATATTCTGCATCTTTACTGACTGTAGCAAACAGAGTGGAATGCGTCAATTTTCCTCTTGAGCTGGGTCAGCTTTGGTTAACTCATCAAAGGCAAGAAACATCTATTAAGTGTTCTTTTGCTGAGTCCTCAATTTGAATGAACTTGCAGGGAGCAGCAAATATTTTTCTCCCATTTTCTGTAGCTCAGTTCCTCAGAGGTCGCAGCTACCCCAGAGAGCAGCCTGACAGCTGAGGAACACTGCTCCAGACAAGTCCAAATGCCACTGTAATTGTAATAGCCCTGTAATAATCTCCCCTAAATACACCAGCCTCCATCCATCAAATGGTTGATCCTCTGTATGAAACCCCTCAGGAACTGGAATCACACCATGCTGGTACCAAACTGCTCCGTGCCTTCATCAAGGCAGTGCATTATCCTCACACAGTCAGGTATTGACCCCATGTCTGAGGCTGATGTTTGCAGAGGGGTTTTTGGCAGGGATTGCTCAGGGCTGGGGATGGATGGCTGCTCGTGGTGCTTTGCACCCTGCCCCCAGCAGCCCTGCTTGCCCTTGGGTGCACAGAGATGGAGACAGGGATCCCGGGCAGGGATGGCAGGGCCAGGCTGCGGCCACAGTTCTGCAGCGCAGGGCCTCGAGCGAGGTCAGCCTCTTCACTGAGGGGAACCACAGGGCATCCTGTCCAGCAGCAGCACCAGCTCTGTGTGTGGGTGTCTAGCTTAGAAAATCCAGGCCTGTTTTACATTGCGCATCCCTCTCCATGGTCCAGGTGGATGAGGTTCACCCATCCAAACTCTCACATCCTTAACTTGGCTGTTTCTCCAGCATGTTCTGTTTTGGTTGGGCTGCGAGTTTAATACCGGCGTTTTGGGAAGGTCCGCAAACACCCCACGCGGTTTGTGCACTCCAGCTGTGCCGCTGCTGCCGGGACTGCTGCGGGATCGCTGCGGGATCGCTGCGGGATCGGGGCCGGGATGCGGCGGCGCGGAGCCCCCTCTGCCGGCGGCTGCCGGACCTGCCGGGCTCGGCGGCCCCGGGGCGAGGGGCGAGGGGCGCCCCCGAACACCGACCCCGGACACAGACCCCGAACACAGACCCCGAGCACCGACCCCAAACACCGACCCCGGACACCGACCCCGAACACCGACCCCGGACACAGACCCCGGACACAGACCCCGAACACAGACCCCGAGCACCGACCCCAAACACCGACCCGCGGGCGGGGGAACAGAGCGATCCCGAGGGTTCGTCTGCGCAGCAGAGCACGCTCGGATCAGAGCGCTCGGCAGCTGTCGTGTCCAGGGTTCATCACTTGGCACGGGTTTTAGTGCAGGTAAAGGGTGACTCGAAGCCACGCAGAGGCCAATCCAGTTCTCCGCGGACAAGACTCGGGTTTCTCTGCGTATTTTGTGGATTAAATTCTCTCGTTCCGAGCAGATGTTTTTTTCACAGACCATCATTTGCAGCAGGCTGGGATGATGTGTTCAGTGTTCATGTCTGGGTCAGCCATTGCTCCAAACCCGGGAGATCTCAGCATGCAGCCTATGGACTTTGGATGGACCTTTCCCTCCCCCTGTTCCTCAGCAGTTCCAGCAGCACGTTCTGCAGTTCACTGCAGTCCATTCCCGTGGCACAGAGGTTCCCTGCACCGTTGCAAACAACACAGGGTCAGGTTCTTACCTGCTGAGAGACCAGCACGGCTGATACCGCCTGGCACTTCCACATGGGCCCCATCCAGAACTCAGACCCGGACCTGAGCACATGCTTGGGTTGCACACGTGAAGACCACAGGATTCAGCAGCGTGCCCTGAAAAGCCAGCCCGAGGTGTGAGCCCCAGGAGCCCAACAAGCGTTTGGGAATCCCAGGAGAGCTCTTCAGTCACGTTCCCTGGGCCCATCTCTCTAAGGCTCGTCTGTAGCAGCATGTGCCCTCCTAGTAGAAATATAATGAATTATGAATTATTGGCATAATAAAAACTGTCCTTATGTCATGCTGAAAGTTACTGGACCAGTACAGGGATTAGTGGGTAAAACCAGGAGGAATCTGGAGAGTTAGAGGCCTTGTGATTCCAGTGTCGGCATTCCCGGCGCTGCCCGAGGGTGGGTGTCAGGTGCTGCTGCAGAGAAATGGGAGTTTTCAGCCATATCAGCACATCTGTGGGACCCATTCATCACACACGTCCTGCTTAACCACTCTCCATGATTAAATATTTACAATAAGAATTTCTTCATCATTAAAACCCTAAATAAAAGGATTACAGAGAAAGTCAGAATAGTTCAGTAGGAAACAGCACTAATTATTTTCACCCTTGTGGGTTTTTCTGCATTCAGTACTTGAATTTCAAAATGAAAATATTGAGATAAACTCCCGCTTTCATGTTAGCACAGTTGGGGGGATTTCTTATTTGGTGTGAAGCTTGAAAAGGGAAAATTAACACTCATTTAATCATTTACATTCAGTCATAATTTAGGCCCTGAGCAACAAAGCATTTAAGCAGGAGATACAAATTTAGGCAGTCACGTATTCCAGCAACGCCAGATGGATTATTCAGTGGCCTGAAATGAAAAGTTGTTTATTCAGAGTAGGGGAAGTGCAAAATTCCCATGTGCTGGAAGCCGAGTCGTGGAGCCCAACTGGGGCAGACGGATACTGGGAGTTTCTGATCCGGGGTACAGAACACAGAGCTCAGTCCCCGCACGGCCGCCAGCGCTGGTGGGGATCCCTGGTTCACAGGGACTTTGTGACCTAAAGGCAGGAAGTGAATGAGAGTCATTTCTGAGCTGGGGAAAAGTCACAGAGATGAATATTGTCAGAAAGCTGAACCCACTGCCGGTCGAGGGCCGCAGAAATCCCGAGGATGGTTGGAGCACGGAGGAGCTGTTTGCTGCACAGCCGGAAAGGAAACAAGCAGGAGAGCAGGAAGGGATTGTCAGGTCTCCAGCACTATTGCAGATATTCTTTCACATCTGCACAGCTGAAGTGGGTTTTGCTTAAACATCCATCATGTCCCTATTATAGGATATGTGTAGGATATTAGGTGATCCTTGGGGCATTGTAAGACAGGGTCATCCTCAAATGGCAATTTTCATCTCCTTTCAAATCTTGTCTGTTTTTTGGGGGGAGAAGGGCAGATATAAGGAAAGATGATGAGTGCCATAACCACTGCTGGTTTTTCCTGCACTGTCTATATATGAATATCATCATCATCATTTTATATAAATAAATCTAAGCCCATTCAAACTTTATAAAATGCCATCAATAACCCTGAAAACAAAGAAAGGTATTTACTGAGTACAACAGCCCAGCTCTGTGACTAAGGTACTATCCAAATTCACTGCTCAGAGTGTTTCAGAGGGATTTCCTTTGGGCTCAACTACAGCCACAAAATAGTAGAGATCAATATCTGTACCATCTGAGTATCATCCAATGCCATCTAAAGGACTGACTAAACAGGAAATAATACACAGATAAGAAGATAAAATGCCCTTGGCATTTCCTCAAAACAGGTAAAAAGACTCACCTCTCAACCTATATATGCTCGTGAGGAGACAAAAGGTATGAATTCTTATAAGTTACATCTAATCTTTAGAAAAGATGAAAAAAACATTAGTCAGGATCTGACTGAAAGTTTTAGAACCACAGATGGAAACTGAAGAGGCTCCTGGCCCCCCAGCACAGTGCTGGACATGGGCAGCTCCAGCAGTGCCACCAGAGTGCCACCTGCAGTGCCATCTGCTCAGGAGCCACAGGAGCCTGCTCTCCCTGGGAAGCGACTCCTGCCTGTGGGTTGTTGTCAGGAGTAGCCCAGGTGAGGAAGAGCAGTGTAACCCTGAGCAGAGTCCCCGAGGCTGGGCGGCCTGAGGGGAAAGACAGCTCTCACTTCAGAGCCAGCCCTTCTGCCCCTCGGTGCCCCCAGCCCCTGAGGGCTGTGTCTGCCAGGGTTGTGGAGGTAGCCCAGTGCCTGCTCTTCCCTCGTGTGGGCTTAACAGGATAGAAATTGGACCTCTTGGTACTTCTGGCACGTATGCAAAGTTTTAAACGCTGTCCCTAAAATGTTCACGAAGTCAACCCAGGCAATCTAAGTGTTCTGGTTTATCGCTGTCCCCAGTAACAGGGTCAAATGATTCAGCAAAAACCTCTCCATGTAATCCTACAGAGGTAGATGAATACACAGTTGATGGATTTTGGATGTGTACCCAAGCTGCTGCATTGGCCAGGTCCAAAAACTTGCAATAAATAAATTTAATCAGGAAATATCAGTCTGATATGAATGTTTAATGGCACTGATTTATACTTTGAGCTGCCAAAGCCAGAAGCCAGCTTAGCAGTTGAGAGCCCACAGAGCTCAAGGTTTCAAAACAAGCAACTCTCCTTGGAGATTAGAGTGTTGCAAAAGATGCAAGCAGGCAGGAAAAGGAATGTTTTGCCTCCTGCTGAAGCGTTAACCCAGTACAGGACTAAGCTATTCAAATGTACCTGAAAACGTTTGTACCCTCCATTAGAGCACTGCCTCTTGTATGGCCCATATACTCCTCTAGTGACTCCTTTTTTCTTTCTGTTGTTTTGTCTCACCCACTAAAACCCGAGAGTCTGTGGTCCCTGCAGGGGCACAGAGCCAGGAGGTCTCTGCTGGGTTGTAATGTCCCGGGCAGGTCCCGTGGTAAGCAGTGCAGTTTGTACAGCAGGTTTGATGGCAGAATAGCAATTCCTTCTTCAGTCTGAGTCCCTCTGGAGAGCACAGTAAGCCCAAGTGGTTTGTAGGATTACACACAGAGAGAGGTGGTTGGAGAAGGAACGAACAGGCTCCCCAGGGCAGTGGTCACAGCACTGACAGAGTTCAAGAAGCATTTGGATGATACTCTCAGGCACTGCAGGGCTAAGGCATGGACTCCATGACCCTTGTGGGTCCCTTCCAGCTCAGGATATTCTGTGGTTCTGTGATTCTGTAGGTCTGTGGTTCTGTGATCAGATAAGCACTGCAAATGTCACTGTACCTGGCTGGAAGGTGATCTCCCCCAGCCACGCATCACATCACCTTGTTGTGGGGATGTCCTGCCTTTTGAAGTGCCAGTTGCCCAGTGTAAGCCCTGCAGAGTGACAGTCCTGCAGCAGGCACAGCACAGCCAGCACAGGGGCTCTGCTGCTGCTCTCCAGCTGTGTTTGCCAGGTGCTGAGCCATCCTTGCCTCCTCTGCTGGGATCAGACAAGCATGATTTTTGGATGTAACATATACACACACACACAACACAACACATGCAAATTATACCTGAACACATCCAGGTTACAAAGGGAAGAACTTGTGAGATGTCAGGTTTGGTCTGCCCCAAAGAGCTGTCTGAGCTCCCTAAGGCCACGTGCATTGTGTGATTCATGGTGCCCACGGTGCTGTTCCACAGGCTGAGCTCAGCACACAGCCCGGGCAGTGCTCCGGGGAACCGGGCTGGCTGGTGGAAGCCATTCCTGGTGCTAAAACTTCTTCATTCATTGCAGGGAGGAATGAGTGAGGTGGTTTGCAGAGAAGATGGATGAGTGGAAAGCAGCTGAGAAATTCCGTGAGAAATGAAGCTCGTCCCTCCATGAGCTACTCCTGCCTGAAGGTACCAGGTGAGTTACTGTGGCCAGGCTTTATCCACATCTACATCTTATCTACCTCTTCTGCTCATGCATGGTGATGGTACCCTCATTATGTGGTGAGGAATTCAGATAACACAGGAATGAGTTCATGGCAAAGCCCAGGAGGAAATGACTCCTTCCATGTGTGGAGGAGGATCTGATGAGTGTGCAGTACGTGAGGCCACCAGCCACACGCTGAGCAAGGACCAGATATCACCCTGACTGGGGAACAGGAGCACTTTAGAGTCAGCCCCAAGCTCCACAAGCCAGTACGGCCCAGCTCATGAGGGTTTGGGTTTGTCACCTTCCAAGGCCATTCCTCAGGGTAGTTTTTGGGTTGTGAATTCCTTAATGTTTTTAAGTAGAAAAAAATTCTCACATGAAAATTGTTTTTTTTCAATCCCATTCCTTCCACGAGAAGAACTGGTTTTTCTAATCAGTTTCTTTCCCTTTACTTCAGTGTCTTGAAGTCAATCAGAGACAGATACTTGGAATGGAAAATTTCTGTGTGGATAATTGAAGTTCAATTTAGTTTTGCACGCTAATGACAAAGGGGCTGTACAAAGGAAAACGTTGCTCAAGTTACGCATAAGTGCTGCACTGGAAGGTGTTTCCAAAGGAGCGGCGCTGACCTTTCCCAACGTGCTCCCTTCTTTCCTCGCCTTTATCCACAGAAAGGGCTTGGCCGTTCCCTCCCGTGCAGCCGCCCCCCAGGTGCGGCACAGGACACGCCAGAGCTCCCAGTCACACGCAGCCACAGCCTGTGACTCGGGGCAGCTCGGGACGGTTCTGCAGGAACGGGACAGAACTCGGGAGCCCTGCGGGGGCAGAGCCGGTCCGAGCCCCTCCCGCGGGGATGCGAGCGCTGTGCCGGGCGGGGCACAGCTCTCGCACGGGCCGCTCCACAAGGGACGGGCGTTTAACGCAGCGCCGTTATTTGTCCCGGCCGGGGGCGCGCGGGGCGGGCGCGGCGGGTGCGGGGCCCGCACGTGCGCGGGGCGGGCGCGGCGGGCGCGGCCCCTTTAAGGCGCGCGGCGGCGCGGGGCGCCCATGTGGAGGGCAGCACGCGTGTTGTGCTGCGCGCCCATTGGCTCGCGCGCGCTGACAGCGCGGCCCGGGCCGCGAGCGCACTGCGGGGGGAGCGCCGCCCGCAAAACGCGGCGCCCGGATCGCGCCGCCGCCGGATCGGGCCGGCGCCCGCCGCGCCCCGCGCCTCGCGTACGCTCCGGGGCCGCCCGGGGCCGCGCCCGCCCCGCGCCGCCGGCGGAGCCGAGGGGCCGCCCCCGCGCGCCCCGGGCTGGGCCGGCCGCCGCGTCGCGGCCCGCCCCGTCCCGTCCGGGCGGCGCCCCGCGCTCCGCTCCACGTCTTGGCGCCGCCCGCCGCGTAGTAGCGGGGCCGCGCCAGCGCCCGCCTGTTGTGTTTCTGTTGCCACCCGCCATCTTGTCGCCAGCGCTGCGGCCGGCGGGGCGAGCCCGGGGCGAGCGGGCGGGGCGGGCCCGCGCTCCGGGCGGCGGCGGCGGCGGTGGCGGCCGGGCCCGCGCCATGAGCATCGAGACGCTGCTGGAGGCGGCGCGGTTCCTGGAGTGGCAAGCGCAGCAGCAGCAGACCGCAC
Source organism: Lepidothrix coronata (assembly GCF_001604755.1). Lineage (NCBI taxonomy): Eukaryota > Metazoa > Chordata > Aves > Passeriformes > Pipridae > Lepidothrix > Lepidothrix coronata. Next base: position 139,866 of record NW_016690279.1, on the reverse strand, counting down.
GTGGTGAGGGGCCGCCCGCGCGGGGCCGCGCCTGACAGCCCCGGCCGGCCGGGCCGGCACGGGCGCGGGTACCGGGGCGGGGGGACACCGGCGCGGGCTTTGCGCTGCCGGCGGGGCCCGGCCGGGGCGGCGGCGGCGGGGGAAGCCCGGGGCGGGCGGGGCAGTGACAGGGCACGGGGGGCTCGGGGGCGGCGCGGCCCTTCGGGGGCTCCGCGCGGGGGGGCGGCCCCGACCGGCCCCGCTCCCGCCGGGGGCGCCGCCGCCCCCGCCCCGCGCGCTGCGTGTCCCCGGCCGGCGGGGGGGCGGGGCCGTGACGCGCCAGGCCCCGCCCCCCACCACGTGCGCGCGGCCCCGCCCCGCGCCGCCCCCCCGGGGCTGCGGGACCCGCCCGGGACCCCGGGACGGGACGGGGGAACCCCCGCACCGCTCCGTCGGCTCGGCGGTCCCGGGCTCTCCGGGAGCCGCGGCCGTGCCCCGGGGGCCGCCGCCCGCGCGTGGCTGCAGGAGAACAGCCCCGGCCGCGCTCCCGCGGCGGCCCCGGCGCGGGGACTCGGGTGGACCTGCGGGAGCGGCGCTTTGTGCCGCCGCCGCCGCCCATTGTGTCGGTGATGAGTCACGCAGCAGACGGGGGATACGGGGCCGCGCAGGGCCGGCAGGATTCCCGAGCCCGGAACAAACCCCGGGATTTGGGGCCGCGCTCCCCGCCGGGCGGTGACAGCTCTGGCGCTGCCCCCGGCCCGGGACAGCCCCCTCGGCCCTGCCAGCCCCGTGCTGGTACCACCTCCGGGCTCACACCGGGTGGCTGTGCCCGGGGTTCGTGCGCTGCAGGGCCGTGAGTGGTGGCTCCTGCTGCCGGAGAGATTCCCACTGCGATCCGGCTGCCCTGCACTGTGGGAACATCCTGTGAGTGGGTGCACAAGTGAGGGTCTGGGATACAGAGGAGCAGGAGGGACCTGGCTCATCGTGCTGGGCAACCTCTGAGGCAAGAATATTTGCTGAGTGGGACATGGGCGAGGCAACACTCCAAGGAAAAGACATCATGCAGGTTTCCCAGCTCCAGGAGAAGCTCACAGGGATGGGTAAGGATGTGGTGTTACACCAGAGCCTGCTGCAGGCAGGAGCTGCCAGGGTGAGCGTGTGGAGCCTGGCATGGCTCTCTCGGGCACTGCTGGGGGGCACAGGCCCCGTGCCTGCTGCGCAGACGTGTCAGGCCTGAGCCGGCTGCAGGAGTAGCAGCATCAGTGCAAACGTGGCCACATCAGGGAAGTCAGAGCACCAGGAAGATGTGTGGCACGGGAGGGAGGAGCCCGGCGTGTGACCTTTGGGTGGCAGGAAGATGTCAGGGGAGAGCACAAGCAGAGGAGTAGCTGGGAAAGACTGGGAAGCAACGAAGTGTTCAGGGTTGGCTTCCTTCCCTTGCCTTCTTCCTCTCCTGCCCCTTCAAATCTGTGTTCTGAGAAGTGTTATGGTCTGCATTGCACCCCCAGTTACCCTGCAGAACTCCAGGGGTCCAGTCTGGCCTGAAAATCAGTGCATGTTGGGAACAGCATTAAATGATGTAAACCTGAGCTGATCTAAGGTTGCTGGGGGTATCACACCCATAATACCTACACTTTTGGTTTTCCATACCTGGGAATAAAGGTGGGAAATGTCTCCCAATCAGCCAGACACTCATCATCCCATCCTTATGAAAAACAAACTGATAGAAGGAAAACTAGAAAGGCTGTGGAGGAAAGGAGAGCAGAATGTCTCAGGGAGGGAAGGTGGTCAAGGTATGGCAGGTCCCCTCTCTGGGGATCCCTGTCATGTGGAGCACTGCAGGACCTGCTCAGGAAAACATGGGGTGTGAGGCACAGCTCATCCCACCTGCGGGGAGCACCAGGGCCACCTCCAGCCAGACAGAGCTGGTGGAGACTGCTCTGTGCAGTGTGGGACTGAGAGGGAGAGCTTTTGAGGAGAGGAGATGAAGAAGGATTCCTTGAAAGCAAACAGCATTTGGATCTTCACATTCTCCTTGTACTTGGGTCAGGCTGGCAGCTTTCATTGCTGCTTTGTCAATCTTTTTGTGGTTGATGGTTACTGGGGTGCAGCCTGGATCATCTCCAGCTTTGAGGTGCAGCTGGTGGGAGAGCTCAAGCCCTTGCCATGGTAGTGGGGTGCTGGTGCAGCACCATGGGCTGGTTCCCGTGAGCACACACACGTCTGAGTGGTGACGTCCCGTTCCCCGCCCGTCACCGCTGCCTCTGGGCCGTGTCCCGGCAGGGACCAGCGTGGCTTCTCCTGCCCCTTCAGCCTCTTCCACCAGTGGAAAATTAAACCATGTAAGCTTTGCTTTTCTTAATTTATAACCAGAGCAAGTTGTCTCAGCTTTCTGAGGGAGTTATTGCTTCGGGGAACTGTTTGTGACAATGATAGGGTTTTCTGGGGTGAAACCTGTCGCAGACCACCCTGACCCACAGCAGGGAGACCCAGGTGGTTCTTGGTGTGGAGCCCACCCTGTGTCACTGCTCCTGGCCCAGGGAATCCTAGAGCGTGGTTCAAACTGCATTTACAAGATGTTTACCCGAAAGCCTATTGAATATTATGTATTATATGTATAAGTATTTCAGAAAACATCATCTCAAGTTTCTGAAAAAAGCAGAGTTGGGTACATCAGCTTGAGCTGTACCCATGAGAGTGACAGCTCCCAAGGGAATCATGATGTGGGGCCTCAGGGTGAAAGGGACTTGGGTGCCGTGGGGTCCTCGAGCTGAACCACTCGGTGTTGCAGCTGGGTTCAGACCTTGCTGAAACACTTGCTGGAATTGGAAGGATACAGCACAAGTGGTTGGTTGTTGTCTTCCAATAAGCTGGGAGGAAAAATGCAGGTGACAGGCTGGGTTAGGGGGAATGGTTTGCTTTGTAGTGACACAGCTGCCCATATACATCTATAGAATCCTCACCCGACACTTCTACAACATAAACATTGACTGACTTAAAATAGTAGGTTTTGAGGCTCTTTCTCTTGTGTGGTCATTGCACACCCTAGTGTGATCCCGTGTGTGTGCTGGGGTTTGCTGGATGCTTCCTGCTGGGCCTGTGTGATTTGGAGAGTTTCTTACAACTGGACGAATTTTCTGTAGATTTGCAGAGAAATGTAACAGAAATGAAACTGCAGTGGTTTGGCTCCTCACCTGTACTGTGTGTGTGTGCTCAGCAAACCCATTCTCCTACATGGTGACAAATGTTCTGTAAATGATGGTACCAGTAATGTCGTTATTTGGATGTCATTAATTTGTGGGAAACAAACCAACAGCTGTGGGGAGGTGAAGGGAACAGCTGATGTGATGCATTTCTATACTGTGAACACCATGGGGATGCAGACAGTGACACACACTGTGGGGGCCACACACCAGCATTTCTGGTGGGTTTGGGGGTCAGGATGCTGAAGCACTCTTGTCCCCACCTGTGTTCATGCTTCACAATGCTGCTGCTGCTGTTTGCTGTAAGCACGTGGCTCCCAGGCACGTAAACTCATATTTACACAGCACAGACCCACAGCCCCGGGTCCTTCCTCTGTTACGTGCAAGCTCCAGAGACACTGGACTTGAATTACAGGGTGGCTGATTTCTTTGACTTTAGGTTAATCCAAGAATGTTTTGTGATCTAGGAAAAACAAATTTCTTTATAATTGCAAGTAACTAATATTTGTTTTCTTAGGGTTTTTCCCATAGATGCTCATCTGTGAGTGCTCAGCTTGTGCTCGCTGCTCTCCCAGTGCTGCAGTTCCTTCACACCGTTCCTTCCCCGGGCAGAGCGAGCACGGGCAGTGACCCTGCAGCAAGCACAGTTATGGGCTTTTCCTTCTCACAGACTGCCATTTGGGCACTCTTCTTAATTGCCTGGGAGTGATAACAAGGTGTGTGGTGACCAGAAAGGTTTCCTTTGGCTGTGGTGCCGCCTGCCTCATGCTGATGGGTGAGGAAGAGAACCTGCTCACACCCAGCGTCTGTGGTTGGGCACTGGCTCGGTGCTGTGCTCAGTGAGGTCCCCCACTGGTGTCTCTCAACAGGTCTTGTCAATGTGATGTTGGGATGCATCTTTTTGGCTGCTGCTGGTTTCTGTCTCCCCAGGGTGCACGGGGTCCCAAGCGGCTCCAGGGGTATGTGGCCATGTCCTTAGCCACCACTGGCTGCTGCAGGCAGCACACCCACCTGGGTTTCTTTCAGGGGAGGTTAAAGCACCTCCCAACAAGCAGTGTGGAGTTTATCTACTTCTGGACTGCTGCTCTGAGGAAAACAGTGCCAGAGTGACATGCAGACTGAGAATTAGAGTTTAACTTCGGGAAGAGCCTTGCTCTGTGACAGAGCAATGTCTATGATTTTGGGGATGGCAGGGATAACTGCCCTGGTGTAGCCAATTCAGGTGATGGAGGAGACTCCTGTGCATGGGCTTTGATGGGCAGATACCCTTGATTCTTATCTCTTTTTCAAGTATGGAGATAGGATCCTGAAGGGTAATTTGCACACTTCCATGGATTTCCATGTGAAGAGAGCTGGCTAGTGTGAGCAGCCTGTGGAAACAGCCCCTGGCACAGCGCTGGGTTGAAGGTGCAGCAGTGAGCCCTGGTTCTCTTCTCAGGTTTGAGGAGTGTTACCTGGAGCAAACACACTTACCTGACAGCTGGCTGTTAACTGCCAGGTCTGGTTTTGCCATCACTCACTGAAGGCCTTTCACCTGTCTGTGCTCCCTTGCTGGCTGTGTAACACACACACTGTGTTTGCTGGCTGACTCAAAGCCTGCAGAGCACTTGCCAGCAGTGGATGAAGTGGAGTCTTAGAGTTTCTTCTGAGGGCACGTCTGTGGGCTTTTTGGTCTGTTTTAAGAGTATATAGTTTGTTTATAATAGAATTTGTTAAGTCAGCTCACGTTTACTGTTCTTTTCCAACCTGTACCATTAAGGCACATCATTGTTCTCTGTCCCTGCAGTGTGTCCCCCTGTCTCTGGGCCAGAAGCAGGGGCAGCAGTGTCCTCATGTGTGTGGGAGCGAGTGGGCTGGATCCTGCCTGTCATCAGTGAACTGTGCTCTGAACTGTGACACAGAAGCTGTTCAGCTGACAAATACATGCTTATCAGAGCACATTACCTTGTCTCTCTGTCTCTTAAGAATGCCAAGGCGTAGTGGAAAAGCACCGAGGCCCATCTTGTGTAGGACAGCTCACCTGGTTGGCTGCCCAGGGGAGGCTCCTTGGACACTGAAGCAGAGTCAGCACGGGCCCACTCCACCTGTTAGAGCCAGTGCTTTCCTGCACTTCATCCCAAGTCCTGCAGACAGGAGATATGTTGTACCTAACAGGAATTTTGCATCCCTCCAGCCCACCAAAGTGTGGTGCTGCAGCCACGACAGCACGTGACATGCTTGGCCCCTCGGTGACCTGCTGGCCCTGGGGTGTCTGTGTACAGATAAGACTCTCCATGATGGTTTTGGGTTTTTAGCAGTTTTGATCTGGTTTCTTTTCCTTTGTAGTGCAGCTAAATCCTGGCGCTTTATTTCTTTCTTTTGTCCACTAAGGGTTAGTTATAACTAAAATGCAGCTAAAATGATTCTCTGGAGCTGATTCAGGGTTTCAGTTAAGTGCTGGAACAGCATATTAAAGCACAATGTAAATTATCCATAGGAACTGGAAAAGCTGTTAATGTGAGAAACGTCTGCCAGGTATTTATTTGGTTATGGTTGATTCCTCTTTGGGGCTTGGGAGATGAATTACAAGATTTCTTGAGGGTCTTTCCCTGCTGCATTCCAGGAGGTATCAGGCTTGGTTTGGTGTCAGGCTTGAAGTGTCACCAGGTGCCCGGCAGCCAACCTGGCCCTGTGGGCATGGCCTGGAGGGGTTTGGGAAGCAGGACTGTGTGGGGTCTGCCACGTTACTGGTGGGGAAGCAGCGGTGCAAAGGGACACCAAACAGTGAGACTTTAGCAAAGATGGTAGAGAAAAGTGGGGCTTGTGTTGTGCTGTTGTCATCCAGGATTCAGGGGGGCTCAGAGAAAGGGGTCCCAATTTCAAAGGGGTCTCAGTCCTACAGCATGTTCCTGGGCCTGGAAGCACCCGTGGCTGGTTGCTGCAGCCTCTGGTGTCAGCAGCATTCACTATGACTCAGAGCTTGCCTGGCTCAGGCTGAGCTTTGCTGAGCTCCAGTTCTGCTGACTGTTCTTATCTTCCCTTTCCTGGTTCTCCTCTGCAGAGCCAGGGACCTGCAGAAACAGAAACCAACCTTCAGGCTCCAGCCTGCCCTTCCTCTTGGCATGGCTGTCCCCCTCCAGGCTGGCCCTGGGAGGAGGAAATACCTGGAGATTCTTTCTGTCCCCAGCACTTTCCTGGTAGGAACCTGGGGTGACTGCTGCAGGTGACCCTGCTCCAGATCTGTGTCAGTGACACCCAGGCCACTCCTCTCTGGGGATGTAGCTGTTCAGGGTGGGCTGAATAAGCTCCCAGAAGCATTGAATGGTTCAGGAAAACAGTTCAGACCATTCAGAAAATGACACCACAGAACTGGCTCCCTGTTCCAGAGTTAGGGATGTCCATGTGCTGGGGAGGGACCACTGAGCACACACAGAGCACAGAAGTAGGATGACTGGCTATGCAAAGGCACACACCCCTGATAAATTCTGAGCACTGATAGTGTCCCTAGTGAAAAATAGGAGCATTAAAAGGGCACTGACATTCCTTAAGGCCTGCTCCTCCAGCACTGCCCCAGGAGGCTCAGGCTGTGCCCTGGGGCGTGGGGCACGTGTGGCTGTGCCCCACACTGCTCTCTGTGTCTGCAGCCCTGGCTGTGACAGGTGGGTGGTGTTTCCAGGGCAGGCAAAAGGGAGGAGATATATTTAAACGCAGCAGATTATTAGGTAACAAAGTTAAGAGTGCCTTGGTAATGTGTATTCCTGGACCATCAGGGCCTTAAAATAGCACCAGGCCACCGGTCAGAAGTGCTGACCCTGTTTCTGTGTCCTCCTAGGACAGGATTTGCTGTTCTGTCCCATGGCTGCTGGTGTTGCTGTCGCTGTCTGGGTGGCATGGCCAGGGAACTGAAGTCCCTGCTCTCAGCACGAGGGCATGATGGCAGACAGAGTGGTGTGGGCAGGGTGGGATTCCTGGTCCCTTCGTACCTGGCCTGTGGTTCAGACCCCTGCAGGGTTCTCAGAGCTGGTTCGCTCACTTGGTTTGTCTCATCCTCATTCCCCTTGATAAGAGTGTCAAGAATGAGTGGAAATCATGCGTAATTTTGGGGTGCACCTTTGGGTTCAGCTGTCCTCGTAACCCAGGGGGATGCTCTGAGCCTTGGCTTCTTTCTGTGTCCGGGCCTGCAGGAGTTGCTGTGCTGAGTGCGCTGCACGGGAAGGAATGAACCTCACATGTGTCTGAGCACACGGTGTGCTGGTCACTCATCCCTGACATGTACCTGTGACTGAACGTGGGTGAACTTCCTTCATATGGGAAAACATAGAGCTTGAGGGGGTTTCCTTCAAAGGGTGTCTTTGGTTTGTATGCAAGGTGTGAGTACAAAGTGAGCAGGAGACAGGATTTTATCACCCAATAGAAGGGTTTCTATCCTAAGAGGTGACTCAGGGACCCTCCAGTCCTCTTGCTGGGGAGGGGTTGGCAGTGTGGATCTTTTCTGCCTGTGGATGAGTCAGACACAAAAGGACAGGGGCTCACTGGTGTCAGATTTTGGCTAAAAAAAATCCTTGAAATAAACTCTTTAGCTCAAGGGAGCTCAAGATTTGCAACACCAAAGGCCTTGCTGGCAGCATGTCAGCAGCCCGAGGGCTGCACCTGCTTCCAGAGACATTTACATAAATATATCTGATCAGTAAGGCGTGCTTTAACCTTGCCTCCCTGTTCTCCTGCATCCCCGAGGAAGGGATGCTGCCGTTGTAGGAGTTTTGTGCCCACTCCTGCTCCCGCCTGGCAGCGCTGCCAGCGCAGCCCTTGGCTCTCCTGGCTGGATCCTCTGCTCTGCTGTGGCAGCGTCACCTCCAGCCGCCAGTGCAGCCCAGGCAGGTCCCACTCCCCTCGCCAGATCCCGCCAGGGCTTCCCATTAATGGACTCCCTTGCTGCTCCCTTCTCTCCGTCCCAGTGCAGTTTGAAGTCTGGGTAGAAGTTGTGTGGTCTGCGGTCCAGCGTGTGCCCGGAGCGCTGGTGCCACTCAGTCCCCGCCGCTCTCCCCGTGCCCAGCCGGGTGCCCGGAGCTGCCCCGGAGCTGCAGCGTGGCCGGACACGCGCAGGGAACACCGTGAGTCAGCAGCTCCCCAGGGTTGGGTTTCCTCGTGTGCCCTGTGCCAGGGCCGGCGCGTTGGCTCTGGCTGCGAACCAGCAGCAAAGTGGAGCAAAAGATCTGCAGACAAAGGGCTTTTCTGTATTGGTTATTAATGTTGTTCATTTGAGCCACTCAGAAATTGTAGGTAGTTAAGATGTGTGTTTACATCAGGAGATTCCTGCTGGGGTTTTTGCCACTCTGCACTGTTTTGCTTCTTCCTTTAAGGAAATATTGATAATTATTCTGAAATATTTTGAGAAAATACAGAGCAATGCTGCTTTCAGCCTCAGCTGCTGCTTAAACATCCTGCCTCCTCTTTTGGAGTCAGTCAGATCTTTTGCTCACTTACCTCTACTTGTGCTGCAGGAGTTGAATTAAAACTTTGGATTTGAGTCTCGGGCAACCCTGGGAGCAGTGGTGTATGGATGTGAAATCCTTCCTGATCATGGAGTTTCATGGGTGCCTTTCCAAGTGCTGTGGGGTCAAGGACTGGGGCTGCAGCCCTGGTGCTGGAGCTCAGTCCAGGGGTGGTTTCTCCCCATGTGGTTGCTGGACAGTGTTTACCCAGTCAGATGGGTGCCTGACCCTGCTCATGGGCTCCTGAGGTGAGCGGGGTGTGTTTGGGCTGTTGCTGCAACTGAACTTCAGGAAATCACGTCGACTGAATCTGGGGCAGTGTCACTGTGCAGTTACACGTACCAAAGGGCATTCAGAATCAGGAATAAGAGTTTTGTTCCCTTTATTCTCTCTGTAGCTTTTGCACTAGCACCCCTCAAAATTAAAAGGCAGGTAAGAAATTATCCCAGCAGTGGCAGGGCCCCTCAGGCGTGGTGAGGGCTGGGCAGCTCTGTGCCTGGGGGGGCCCTTTTCCCCTTGTTCTGCTTGTTGTGTTCAGTGCAGCTTCTTCTTGAAGATCACTGCGAGGTTGAACATAACCTGGTAATTCCAGGTTGCAGGATACACTCTCTTCTATCAAATTTCCTAAATATACACCCCAGCTTCAGTGTTTCAGTTGAGCCCAAGCTTCTCCTGGGAACAGGCTCTGTTAGGATGTTTCTTGGAGCTTCCTCTTGATACTGGCAACTATATGAGAGGACACCCAACCGTATGATCCTTCCTTGATGAAGTAAGGGTTTATTTTCCAAATATTTGTGTATTACTTTGAAGAGGTTGGTGCAGCACTTGTAGTTGCGGCTGTCAGGAGCAGGATCTGCTGAGCCTCATGGACAGTGGGTTTGGAGATATTTGATTAAGGCCGTGTGATGTCTAGATGCCAGGGCCACTGGCGCCACAGGACTTGTATAAATAAATTTTCCTTGTGCCATGTTCACGCAATTAAAGCCGGAGCCCCGGATCGCATTTGATGAGGTTTATTTTGCTAGTCAGGCCACACAGATTTCATTTACTTTGTATGGTGTTATAAAAACATATAGGAACGTACACACATCAAAGCCAAGTTTAGGAGCTTGAATAAAAGCCACAGCAGTAAAAGAGGTGCCCTGGCGGGTTTGTATCAGTGCAGTGTCCATTGAGCTGGGATTTACTCAGGGTAGTACAAAGCATGGGGTATTTTAATTTAAGGAGCCTGCCTTGTGTTGGTTCAAGGCTGCAGCTGGGGAAGGTCAGGGAAGCACCAGTGCTCACTGTGAGTGTTTCTCTTTCAGAGGAGAATGAGAAGCATGAGAAGCTCCGCCTGGAGAGGGAGCAGGAGCAGAAGAAGGCCAGCAAGGCCAGTGTGCCGCGGGCCAACAGTGCCCTCTCCCCGGAGGAGCCCCGAAGCGAACTGCTGGTGCCCGTCTCCCCCCCGGCCCCGGTGCCCCCGCCGCCCCCGCCCCTGGCAGCCCCCATCTCAGTCATTCCCATCCCTGTTGTCACCAGTTCCCCCCAGCAAGCGGCCCAAACCGCCCTGTCCCCGCCGCTCGTGCAACGCCACCAGCCCCTCGTAAGCACTCCCAGTGTCCCCAAGGAATCCTCGTCGGTGGCTCCGGTGATCCAGAGGCCGCCGGGCCCACACCTGCCGGATGGGAAAGCTGCCACCCCGCCGTCGGGCAGCCCCAAGCAGCTCCAGCATTACCCGGCGCCGGTCCTGGCCATCTCCCAGCACCACGTGGTCCCACAGCCCATCCAGCCCCTGCAGCACCCGGCAGCGCCCGCGCCCCTCGGCGCCCTGAAGCTGGCCCCGGCAGACGACCTGAAACCCATCGAGCTCAAGAAGAGAATTGGAGGGTGAGTGCACTGTGTGTGTGGAGGTGTCCAGCAGGGACCAGGCAAAGATGATACCAAAACCTGCATCACTCTGGGGCAGCTCCTGCTTGTGCAAACCGTTGTCAGATCAGAAATACCGAGACCTGTGGATATTTGATGTCCGTTTGGATTGCTGAGAGCAGGGTTTTTCAACTTGATGGGATTTTATTTTCCTCCCTGACTCCACACTGTAATATTCTGTACCAGGACTTTTTTTTCCAAGCCAGAACGGTGTTAGGAAGCAAGTCCCAGCCCTGCCTGTCTGATCTCAGGTGGCATCTGGTGTTATGTTTGACAAAAGATCTCTGCTTGTACTGGTCAGGGAAATCACATGGCACTGCTGCTTGCAGGAGCTTTGTCGAAAACTGGGATGTGATCTGGGAGATGTCATTCCCAGGACAGGGATCATCTTAGCTGCTGTTTCAGTTTCTCAGTGCTGTAAGTGCTGAGAGCCTCCTGCTCACCCAGAATCCTGCAGCTGGAAGGGGCTGAAGGCTGTTTAATCTGCCCTCACCCTCAGACAGGACTTGTGGCTCTGATGTTGTTCCAGGGTAATGTTTATCTGACTTGTTCCTAAGGACTTTGGCTGGTGGCGACTCTGCCTTCTCCATAGGTGGCTGTTTCCAGACCACAGCATCCCAATACCGTCTGGTATTACTGCTTATGGAATGGGAGAACAAACCATTCCCTTCTTTGCAGCAGTTTTACCTGTTTCCCTTGGCCCTTTAGTTTTCCTGCAGGATAAGTGACCTGGATCTGTTCAGTCTTCCCTCCTGGGCTGTGCTGCCTGGGCCTGGGACTGTTCTGCAGCAGGGGGGTGACTCCTGGCAGTGGTGTTGGAGATGGTGTGCAAGTCCCAGGGGGGCTGGAGGAGATGTAACGTGTAGTGGACAGAAAAAGGGTTCACTGTGTCCGTTGGGATATAGAGATCCCAAAATGCATAGAAGGAAACAATGTAAGTAATGCAGATAAGAGTTTGTGAAGATAAAGGCTTTGGTAAAACGCCAGTGAGATTTCTCTGTGGAAAACTGGGATCTTGAGAGCCTGTGTGTAAAACACACAGCTGTGGGAAAGGTCCATCAGCCTATGCTTTGATCAAGCAACGCTGTCACTGCCCTTGTGTGGGTTCAGATGGCTGTGGAGCCAGTTTCTGCTGGCACGGGGGTACCAGGGCAGAATGAGTCTGAGGGGGGTGGCTGCAGGTGCACCCACAAACTGCTCCTGTGCCATCACACTGAGCTTTGCTTCTGGGAGGCTGGGAGGGCTGTGCTCCCAGTGTGGAGCCCAGCTCACCACTGTGTCCCCCTAGAACTACTCCATTAGACATAAGCACAGAAAAGGTGTCTTTTTCAGCCTGTAAATGTTTCATGGGAAAATGCTGACAAATGTTTGTTTTCAAATACCTGACAGTTTATTGATTATGATTATCTCAATGTCCTGTATTTTCAGATAAAGGCAAATAATTACTTTGCACAGTGTATTGAAAATACTTGAAATCTACACGTCTACTAATGTACCTAGACACCACTGTAGCTGAAAAACTGAGAACATTTATTTGTTTAGCTTTTCCTAAAAACACTCCTCTGATTTGGAGGGTGGGGATGAACTCAAACCCCAAAACCAGAAGCTCACTCTGGTTCTTCCTTGAGTGGTGACTGGAGGATTCCTGGATTGCTTCATTCCATGTTTATCCTCAGCTTTGTTTCAGGCACAGTAAAAACCTGAAGCAGTTGGAAGTGTTTGCCCAGTATTGTACATTTGAATTTAAAACTGCATAAACCTTGTCCCACTGGAGCGTAGGTGTAGGTTACACCTGTTTGTACCTTGTGTGCATTATATGCACAATGTGTCCATCTAATGCACGTGTAAAGTATGTAGTTTATCTTGAAACAGCATAGGCAGAAATATATATGTGCCTAATGTTACACCAGTGATATCTGAACACCTCTGTTGCTTTTGAATCTTGACCTGTATCTCCTTGGCACACACACACTGCTGCAAGCACAGGTGCAATGCAGGAGTTTTCAACCTGACACAGCTGATCTTTGTTCTGTTTGGGTTACAGGGTTGGGACCAGGGAAGTACATAATAAATTGGAGAAGAACAGGTGCGTAGAAAGCCAGGGGTTTGGTTTTTTTAATTGTAATTCACGTTCTTTTTTTGGCCTATAGTCTGTCAATATTTGTTTGGCTTTGGCGGGGTTTTGTTTGTTGTTTGCTTGTTTTTAAACAAAGAACCTGAACAAAATTCTTAGTGGCTTTTACTGAATCTTGCAGCATTGCTTTGCTTTCTTTCAGCTCAGTTCTGCATTTCTGGCTTCCCAGTATGTTCTGTTTAACTGCACCACTGCGTCCCATCGCCCTGCAAAGCCCTCATCCCGCAAAGCAAACCCCCGTGTGCATAACAGTGTGACTCCTTTAAAGCAGTGAACCAAAATCAGGGGTCAGTGCACAGTGTGAATACAAGAGAAAAACCAGTTCCTGACCCAAAACTCTTACAAGCCTGACTAGCTAAATCAGAAATACGGTGACAGTGGAAGCACAGGGAGATGAGATGTTTCATTTAAGGCTGCACAGTGTTCCTAACAAAGCTGGAATAGAATCCAGGCACACAGCCCTGTGGTGTCTGTGCTGGGCTGGGCTGGGGGTCTGCTATGCACAGGTGTAGGTGCTTTGCTGGATTAAGGCCCCAGTTAAGCTCTCCCCTATGTGGAATTGGTTTCTGGTATGTGTCCCACGAGCTGACGACCCACCTGTGTTTTCTTTAGACGTGCACATTTGAAAGAGTGCTTTGAGACTTTAAAGCGCAACATCCCCAACGTAGATGACAAGAAGACCTCAAACCTCAGTGTCCTCAGGAGTGCCTTGCGATACATCCAGGTATGTGCAGTGCTCGGGGGCTCGGGCTGGGCTGGGCAGGGGCTGCAGCTCACCTGGGAGTGCAAAGGAAAACAGGAGAGACAGTCCCCTTCCTCCTCCTCCTCCCACAGGATGTGGTCATTTATAAACTCCAGGTTTCCAGAGCATTTGGATCTTTTAGGAACACTTGCTTCATGCAGTCTCCTTATTCTAGAAGTTCCAAATTAACCACAAAACATCCTTACCAGCAGTGGGGACACAGGGAGCAGATATTCAGATGATCGTAGAGATCCAGGCTGAGTGAACTTCAGCTGCTACTTTTGGATTCAGATGAATTTTAATCTGTATGATTTGGGGAGGTTTTCTGTTTGCTTAACTGAAACAGTTGGATTTCCGTGAAGGTTTGGTATGTCTCGAATATTTGATGAGATGGATATGGGAGTACAGGCCATTTGCTTGGAAGCAGGGAAGGCCTGGAATTTGGGGTTGCAGCATGAAGCTGCAGGTGGGTAGGGTACCAGGAATGAGTCTGGGGGAAAGCACAGGTAAAATTCAGTTGTGTTTGCAGCTGGAGAGAAGTTAGTGTTTGTGTTTGCTTGTTTAATGTTTGTGAAAGTGGTTAATGGTAGCACAAAAGAAACTGTAGATGTCCTCTGTGAGTGTGAGTGAAATTAATAGCATGTAATGCAATTAAAATTTATCCGGAAACTGGAAGAGTTGCTGCGTTTATGGTGCAAATGAAGAGAGCCAGTACACCTCGTACTTTCTAACTAGAATAAAGGATGCTGAGGACTGATCACAATGGGCTTTTCCACAATAAAATGTCATCTCTTCCTCACTTTCTTCCCGTTTTCCTTAGTCCCTCTCACACATCATTTCCCTCTGGTGTTCAGAAGTGCTGGACATTGATTACTTGCTTCAGCTTCACTTTGGAGAGTCAGTAATGTCTCAGAGTGAGATCAGCTCAGCCCTTCTCGTTAGTCTTCATCAGCCACTTCCCTCAGAGAGCCTTTGGTTGGGGCAAATTCTGATGTACCTATCCACTGTTTGTGTTGCTCAAAAAGGTATTTTTGGGGGCGTGGTTGTATTGCAGCCTAATGGGCATTGGAGAAGATCTGAGCCTTTCTTTGGATTTGGGCCAGCTGATGTTTGTGGGGATGAGCCTCCATCAGCAGTAAGGGAGCAGAGTGATCCCATCACTGCTCTCCACAGTCAGGGTGTCAGGAGCCGTGTCTGGTGTCGTGGCTGACACCCTGGGAACGCTGATGCACGTGCAGACTTCTCTGTGAAGAGACTCTGCTCTGGCAGTGTTTTTACTCTGTGCTTTTGGGAAGCACCTTAAAATTCTGTTTGAGACTGTCAGTGGAGATGGCTGGTCCTACCTCTCCCTCCTCCCTGGGTCCCTTGTGCAGTGTTTGAGTCTCTGGTGTGGTGCAGTTCTGTGCTGCCTGCGGGCATATGGACCAACAGCTCTGTAAATCGCTGGGAGTGAAACCCTCATCATGTCCTGTTCAGGGGTGTAAGGTGCTTTTTGATGGTCCAGAAGGCATTCACAGATTCAGAACCATGTTTTGTCTCCTGTAAGTTTCTGCTCAGGTCTGTTTCAGTGCCGCCTTTGAATTGTTTTTCCCAGCATGGATCCCTTCTGGGAATCAGGATGGCTGGGATCGGGTCTGTCGACCTGGCTGCTCTGGTGTGATTTCTCCCATGCTGTTGTGTGTGCCCACCATCTGGGACTGATGGAGGTCTTGGGGTGGTGTAATTGCAATGTGTTTAATCAGTCAGTGGAGTGAAAATGCAGAGGTTGGGAGGGCTTATGCTCAGTATTCCCTCCTGGTGTGGGACTGTCTCGCCAGCGGGGGCTGTGTCTGCACGGCTCTGCTTTACCAGCTCTGCTGCCTGTGCACCACAGATGTTGTAGCTTGCAGGAGGAGCCTCTGCGGTGACGAGTCTGGGGTGTGCAGCACTGGGACAGGGCTGACGGTCTGGGTGTCCGTAGGTCAGTGTGGCAGCGCTGGGCTGGCGGCGGGAGGAGTGGTCGGTCAGCCAGCCTGCCTCGTGGTGTGTGGAGGAGAAGGTCACAGTGACCTCAGGCCTGTCCCAGCCACTCTCCCTCCCCAGTGGCCAGTGCTCCTGTGCCAGTGTCCACCTCCACGTGTGCAGGGAGCACATGGCGAGTGCCAGCCCTGGCTGGCGTGGTGGGGCTGCCCGTGGGCGGGCACTGACCCGGCACTGGCGGCTGGCCCGCTGCCCTGGGCAGTGACACGGCCTGGCTGTGACGTTGTGCAACTGCTGCATCACCTCCTCCTCCTCTTGCTGGGCAGCCAGAGCCTCTCTGGCAGCTGCTTGCCTGAGCTCAGAGCAGCAGGGAGTATCCCAGGCAGCAGGGAGTATCCCAGGCAGCAGGGAGTATCCTGCGTGCAGTTTTCCCTGGCAGCGCCTTCGCCGTGGGTCTGCACCTCTGTCACAGGATTCGGCTGTGCTAAAAACTTAAGCACTGGGGTTTTTTATATATATTGGTTTTTTAACGCAGTTTGAATTTAGCTGTGATCTGTTTCAACAAAACTAACGTGCGTCAGTGTGGGGATGGGCACTGATCGTACGCCAAGCTCCGTTTGTTTCACTCACAGGCTCGGTGCTTCCCTTGAGAAGAGAACAGGGAAATTGTGCAAAGGAGATTTAAAACTAGAACCTCTTACTCCCAGGATAATGAAGCAGTTTTTCACTAAAGGGAAAAATCCACCAAAAAACCCAAACCCAAATGAGCCTCGCAGGGGAGGAGCACAGTGCACCAGCCGAAGCTCAGTGCAGTGGCTGCTCTGTGCCCGTGGGCATTGTGGCAGTGCACTGATTGCTGCAGCCTCTCTTCCTACAAAATCCGTTTTCCCCCGTTCCAGCTGTAACTTCTTAGAAACAGACGGTTTGTTTCCTTGGCTGGATTTAAATATTTGTATCTGCATCAAATCAGATAAGTCAGGAAGTTAAATTCCGAACTTCCCATGGAGCTGTCATTTTAATTTATCCTTGGACCTGGGCTTGTGCTCTGCAACAGTAAATTAGAATCTGCAATTAAACACACTGTTGCACAAAGGAAATGGGGCTGAACGCAGCTGGAAGTTAATAATCCCTTAGCTGGTGATTCAGCTTAAAGTAGTGTGGGCTGTTGTTCTGTGGCTCTGGCTGAGGGGGTTTCCCAGCGGGTCTGACAGCAGGGTGGGCTCCAGACGCCAGCACAAAGCCTCTGACCAAGCCCATTTGTTGCACGGGCCACCTCAGCCCTTGTTCTTCACTCTCCTCCCCACAAAACTTGAGAGAAAATGCTGGAGACCTCTGAAGAGTCTGTAAGATGCATGGAGTGATTTGGCTAAAAGCACAGTGGGAATAAAATGCTGTTTGCTTTGAGAGAGCAGAGCCCTGTCCCCTTGGCTGTCCTGGGGCAGTGTCCCCTGGCAGAGCCCAGGCAGGACAGGCTGTCCTCCTCAGAGAGCCCACTGCAGAGGGGCCCAGCCCAGCCCAGCTGGCATCAGACACAGCTCACAGCCCGTGCAGCTGGGCCCTGATGTGATTCTCCTTGAAGGATTCCTTGCCCCCTAGGAAATGTTGTAATCATCATCTTGGGAAGCTAGTTGAAAAACCCTTAAGTAAGACTGTTCCTCTGTTCTCAAAATGTGCCTGTCACTGTGGTACCTGAGCACCCTCCAGTTCTGGGGGTTATTTTGTCTTGCACATTTAGTGTAACATGACATCCAGGTGATTTGCTCACCAGGTGACACCGGGTGACACTGACATGAGGCAGCCCAGCCCAGCAGTCTCGGGTCATGCTGCAGGTCCTGCTTGTTGGCCAGTTTCCTCAGTATAACTCAAACACTGACTAAATAACAATGTGCTTCCAAAATCTGAGATACAGCTGAGCTTCTCAGGGTGTGCAAAAGGCAAAGAGCAAAATCCTTGGAAGGCAGTGAAGCGGGGCACCATGTGTTCCAAACCTCTACGTGGGCTGCTTGGGTATGGCAGAGGTGTTGGGAGGCTGCTGTGGTGACAGACGTTGAGTCGTGGTCCCACAGAGCTGTGTTGGCTCTGGTTGTGAAATGGACTTTGCTTACAAATTCCCACAAGTCATCTGCCAGCCTTGTTTGTGATGTTAGAGACAGAATGTACCTGTGGTGAACTGAGAATTTATAGGATGGCCAGTTTGTCATTATTGCCTCAGGAAGGGGTAGGAAGGGTGGAATTTCTTTCTTCCCAAGGAGCTGGGGTTTGCCTTCCTGCTGATGGGATGAGTACTGGAGCAAGGCCGTGGACTGGCACGGGCTGAAAACCTGCCTCTGGGACCAGTCTTCCCAGGAATCATCCAGATAAATTTTTGATGCAAATCAGTCTTTTGATTTTTCTGGTTGGTTGCACTTAGAGAGATGTATAAATGAACAGCAAAGCCATTTAAAAGTCAGAAGGCTGCTTGTGCAAACAGTCTTGCTGCCACTTGAACTGCAGCCCAGCTGGCCAGGGAAATATTTTACCAAAGTGAAGTAGTCTGCATCCTCCTGATGGAAACCTGCCCTTTCCAAAGGCAGACAGCTGGGCTGCAGCAGCCTCGCAGCTCCTCGCAGGTGATGGTAGCAGCCCCTGACAGTTTCTGTGGCCTGATTCCTTCCTCAGGAGCTAAAAAAAATGTTCAGGCTAAGAAATAGTCCTGGCGTTCTGGACTCAAGGAAACGGACATCTCTCTAGATTCCCAAGTAAATTGCTGCATTGTTCATTTTGGGGGAAGTGTGCCTGATTTCCTCCTCTGATTACAGATGTGGCTTCCTCAGCAGAGCTCTCTCCACCTGCCCGGGCCGTGGCCTCAGCTGACCTGTGGCTCTGTCACCACTGCCAGAATGATGGCATTTTCCTTGTCATGTGTAACTGCTCTGGGTTGAAGTTAAAGCAGGGTCTCAGATCATTGAGAAAATGGGTTCAGCAAACTCAAACAGTAAATGACAGAGCTGATGCCTGATCTCCTGCCAGGGGTAGTGGCCCCTTGGGAACTGATTTACCTGTGCTCACTGGTGCTGGCAGTTGTTTATGATGTTTAACTTGTTAATCCTCACCTCACCTCTTTTGGCTTCTCAAACTGCCTGAAGCAACATGTTGTGCACCTAAAAATGATGCAGTTGCCCATCCGTGCCAACAATAATCGACTTAATTGACTCCCTTTAGGGCAGAATGAATACAAAGTACTGTCCAAGGATACCTAAACAGTGCATGTAAAAATCCTTTTTAAGCTGATCTCGTGGACTTGTGAACAGACCAGATACATTGGTTAAATTTTCCTGTTAATAACCACAGCATCTCTTCATCTTTTGGTTTGTTTTATTTCTCGGTCACTTCATCAGTGCCTGAGCACAGTAATTCATCTCTGTCTGCACATAGGTGACCAGAACAAGAGCAGTGGCAGTGCTTGAGTTGGGGTTTGAGTGTTGGTGGGTGCTGAAGGGCACTGCAGGATCCTGGTGCAGGAAGGTGCAGACACAAACCCACATGTCTGACGTTGATGTGGTTAAAGATCAGGTCTCATTTACATTCAGGCACTGTCATGGTTGGATTATTGATGAAAATGCATAAACCAAACTCTTCTGCTGAATCCAGTTAAGTTCCCCACCTTGAAGAGGGTGGCTGTAACTGTTATTCTTTACTGTTATTCTTTATTCTGTGCCAGCTATGAGGTGAATATACTCACCTTCTGTAAAACTTGTCTAGTAAGAGTTGGGTCCATCAGTACTGCCTCATGTGAGCAGCACTCACGTGCCAAGCTGTGCTGCTTCATGGTGTTTACCTGACCTGATCCATTGATTATATCTTGTCTAATTAGCCTGAATCTCATTGCCAGTAATGAAGGCTTCCAGCATCCATAGGCTGTAGTCATGCAACATGTCATCTGTAGACTTCAGAAAGTGATGAGTAATAAGACCTTTAAAAAACTATTGTTTAGTAACGTAAAGCAAGTTGGAGCGTGCTTAAAAATGTGAAACGGAATCCCCCTCTGTCCCTACCGCTGCAGCAGGACCTCAGGGAGGCTCATCCAGGGAGCCATCGGGGCATTTTTATTTGCAGGATTGGTCACAAAACATGTCCTGCAGTAGTTCTTAAAAATGCCCAATGTTTTTACCTTGTTTTGGAAGATGTTTCTTAGCCTTTGCCAAGAGGAATGGTGATTTTCTTAATGCCTCACTCGTGACTCGTACACAAGAGTTTGGAAAGGGTTAATGGAATTGTGAACCCATAGGTGTCTCTGTAATGGTCAGAGAATCCACACCTGTCCCACTGCTGTCATTTAAGTGGTAGTTTGAAGAAGCACTTGGGGTTATAAAAACCAAAACAACGTGTAAGTGGGGCACAGCACAGGGTTTAGAAATGCTGGTGTGTGGGAGCTGGTGGGGGTTGTGTTTGGGGGCTGTTGCTTGTTCTGGTTGTCACCTGCAGTCAGAGCTGGCACAGGAGGGGAGAAAGGGCATGGCCCCTGAGCTGTGATAATTACAGCTTGATTGCACAGGCTGTTTTTTATGTGTGACATTGCAGAAGTCACCTGCCTTTAAACTCACTGACATCACAACTGTGTGGCTTGGGTTGTGGGCTTGCTTTTCACAGAGAGCCTGACTGGGACAAGGTCTGGGTTCCGTGGCACAACTGACAGGGCAGTTTGGGTTCCTGTTCTGGTCCGTAGCAAAGGTGTGTGTTGATACTCTCTGAAGTTCCCGTGAATTAGTGCCCGACTGGAAGCCCAAACAAACAGTTTTAAGGAAGCAGTAACCACGGTGCACAGAGTGCAGCAGAGTTCAGCTGTGTTGTCCGAACTCTGCAGCTGTGGATGTTGTGGCAGCCAACATTGTCAGCTACAGAATAATCAGTGAGGGGAATTCTGACACTGTCATGCAGCAGCAGGAAGTTGGTGTCAGCTGAATCTCCTGTTGTCGTGCTGGTGTTACTCTGACGTGACAGGAATCCTGATACCACGTGCTCTGGAGAGTGTGGAAATATGAGTAAAATTTTTGCAAGGCTCCCTGTCCCAGTTGTTAGTTATAAAAAATTAATAGTGACTCTGCTGCCTGTGCCTTGGCCTTGCCCTGCCAGTTCTGTGGTTCCATCTGAACACTTCCCTGTGTGTGGCTGTAGTTGCTTTATTGTCCATTTCTCTTCACTGTCGGGCCTGGGCAGGCCATGGGGAGCTGGGTGACCTTGGGAAACAGCAAAGCTGCTTCTGCACAGGGTGGTAGTTAGCACTGTAAACAAACCAGGAAAAAATGGATCAACTGGTTTTCAAATTTATTTTGCTTCTATCTGTCTTGCTCATGTTTTATGCCATTATGAGTTGAAATATCAATCTGAGGTTTAAAAGATCCCTTTTACTATGGGCTTCAAACTGTTTTCTTGAATCCCTCTTGGGGATACACTGCTCATCCAGGGACAGCCTGTGTGGTACCCAGAGGAGAAATCACAATCCCCATTTAATAATGAGGGTGTCAGGTAGGGACTGTTGGTCCTGTTGTGCTGAGACTCATCTTGATCTGAATAATGAGGCTACTTAGGCCATCTGGAGACAGCATTTAGGGGAAATTATGTCTTTGAGAATTCTGGCTCTGACTGAAAGAGCTGGGTAGCTGGCAGGTGAGCTGTTGTCCTGTCCTGCCACCTCATGGGCAGGGACCTGATCATTCATTGTATTTGTACTTAGGGGAGCAGGAACAAGCTCCCTGAGGGTGATTGGGCAGTTTCCTGCAGCATTAGAAAGAACAACTTATATTTTGCCCCTCTTCCCAAAAGGCTGAGAGGACAGTGTCTCTGAAAGGATGGGTCTCACTCTGCACACACCTGCAGAGCTGGCACTGCAGGTTGGGTGGGTTTGCACAGAGCTGTGCCTTCAGAGCAGTGTGTGCTGATCAGAGCTCTGGGTCCCCAGCAGCTGCCACCTTCTTGTCCCTTCATGTTTAGGAATTTCACAGGACTTCACCTTTCTAAGGTAACCCCTCAGCCCAGCAGAGGAGCTTCAGCCTTGGGAGCCCCTCTGTGAGCAGTGGTGGCAGTCTGGGCACAGTGGGCACTGCAGCTGCCATGCCCCAACCCGTCCAGCACAGAGGGCAGTTTGCACTCAGGGGCACAGCTTTGCCTCATGGTCTCACACAGGTGTTGGTTTATGTTTAACAGCTGGGCTTTGCATCCTCCCACTGCCACCGTGGCCATGACAATGAGGGAGGTGGGTGGAGAGAAATCCTCTGGTGACCCAGATCTGCTCCATGGGCCGTGGGTGGAGCCACTGGGATGTGAATAACTGGCACTGACCTCCTTACACAGGTGGGGGAACTGGGAGGAGAAGTGGTGCAGGAGGATGGCACCTTCTCAGAGTCCCCAGGGCCTCGGACCCACTGCTGTGGTGTGGGGTGGTTCTCTTCTGCTGGGGAGGGTCGTTCTTCAGAGCCCATGGCTGTTGGGGCTGCCATCACCTGCCAAAACTGTGTTTTGGGAGGCGTCCTGCTCTCCTAGGAGAAATTCTCCCCTTGCTGCTCCCCAGGCACTGTTGGGGTGTGCAGCTCAGCTGTGCCTCGTGCCTGTGGGCTGAGCCAAAGGGCAGGAACACGAACAAAGGGAGTCGTGCCCAGGACCCATCCAAAACTCTGCCTTGGCTCCCATGAGGGCTGCTCAGAGATGCCTCCAAGGAAAATACAGAAGCACAGCAGCAAATCAGTGTTGTGATAATGTGTCTGCACAGAAGTCTCCTCATCCCTGGCAGAGAAAGCCCTGGCTGTGGCTCCGAGGCATAAAACTGCCTGTTGCCCTCTGGAACTGATGTCCATGTGTATCGTGGAGGGTTGGGAAGAGCTTCCAAATGCCCTGCATCCAGCAGTTGTGTCGTTTATAATAATCCCTCCTTGATATGCAGCACAGTTCATTTCTGTTTGTAGAAAATGATGACAGAGGCATATTTCCCATAAATTATTTTAATTTTTAAATTTTTTTCATTTGAGTGCTGCAGAATTAAATTTGGAATTATTAATTCCAAATTCTTAATTCCCCAATTATTTTAGTTTGTTTGGGATTGTTTTCTGAATAACAAGCACCATGGTATTTCAGGGTCTTTGGAGCATCCAGAATCTGCTAGAATCATTAAAATTGTCTTGCTTGTTTCCTGCATGACAGAGACTGGTTAAAAAAAATAAAAATAAGAAAAGTAAAACACACGATCAAACTTAACACCAAGTCACTGCAAATCATACTTCAATTCTTTTTATTTGAATTTCCTCTATCCTTGGTAGTCATATTAAGGAATAGAACAGATCTGCTGAACTGCTGGCAGCCAGTGTGGGTCCAGTGACTGGCCTGGGCATGGCTCTGCTTCTCCCTGCTTTGTTGTATCGTGTGTTCCAGTTGGTTGCTGCCTTTCTTTTGTTGGTTATTTTTATTCTGAATTTATTCTTTATCTTCCTCGTTTGGATTCTTCCTCCCCTCTGCCCCAGTGACTGTACTTTGTCCAGAGCGTGGTGCGTCAGGAGGCAGGTTCTGCCAGGCCATGCAAACAGCCACGTTCCAGCTCTAGTTCTGATCACAGATTATGGCCCAATGTCTTTTTATCAGGGGCCTGAAGTACGTTTCTCAGAGTGAAGTGATAAATGTAAATACCAATGCGTGTTCTCATTTCCCGTGATCGCTCTACTCCAGGCACACTTCCTGTTCTGGGAGGTATTTCTGTCTGGGTGTTCATCCCTGCCCTTGCCACCAGGTTGAGCAGTGGTGGGTGGTGCCCAGCCCCACTCCCCTGGGACCTGCTGGCAGCGGGTGCAGCACCTGCAGCAGGTGATGTTCCCTGCACTACCCATGCCTGCGTGGGGTGAGCTCAGGTGTTCCCTGCACTGCCTGTGCCTGCGTGGGGTGAGCTCCCCTCCCGGAACACGGCAGCTCCTTGGCTGAGCACATGGAAGAGCCGGGTCACGAGGTCCTGGCAAACACCCCTGGCCCCGCTGGGGGTGCTGGGTGTTGTATGGACAGGGAATGAGGAGCTGTATTTCACCTTGCAGGCTTTGTTTTGGTTTTGGTGCTGGTGTGAAATTTGAGATCTTAGGAGGCTGAAACCAGGGCATGAACAGCAGGAGCCTGAAGTCCTTGTCTGTGCCTCCCCTCAGCACACAGACTGTCCCCTCTCCAGGTTCACTGGGGGCTGCTCACGGCAGGACCTCACCCCGTTCCCCCAGTGCTGAGCGTGGTCCCGCTATGACTCAGGGCTTTGGGTTGAGCCCCTCATGATTTTGCCTCGTGTCTGGGGAAAGCCAGACCGTGGTCCTGTGGTGCAGCAGAGGCTGCAGTGGGCTGTAGCTGCGGGTGGTGACTGGCGGGGCGGTGACGTCGCTCTGCGGTGCTGCCCTTGTGTCCAACCCGTGTTTTCCCATTGTCAGTGGTACCAGACCAGCACATCCTGCACTGCTGCGGGATCTCGGCTGGGAGAGCTAGCGGAGTGAAGCAGTTGCCATGGAAACCATGGCTTTGGTTCCTGTGGCAACCAGCTGGGGTTCCTCATGGCTGCTTCCTGCAGACCAAGGGGCTGGTTGGCATCAGCAGGAACAGAGGTCCAGGGGTCTGGGAGGTCTGAGGTGCAGGAGCGGGTCCTGTGCAGGCAAAGTCTGGCAGATGTGTCACCTTGGCAAGTGCAGGCAGTCGCTGCAGAGGGTGGGGACACCAGCCTGATGCTAGGGAAACTGGCTCCTGGTTTTCCCACTTTCCTGGGCTCTGCTCCATCGCGGCAGGTCGGATGGGGTTGGGGCGAGTGGTTGTTGTAGGAACTCCACAGACAGTTTAGTACGATTCAGAACTGATAGAACCAGTGGCAAACCCGCAGTCCTGCAGGTGACTGTGGTGTCTTGGCAGCTGGGGCTGTTTGGGTTCCGTTTGGGGCTGTGTGGGGATGGCCTGTTCCAGCATCCCACTGGTCCTGATTGGAATGTTTGTGGAGTCAGGCTGGTGGACGCTCCTGCTGTGGATCTCCTGCACCGTGACAGTCCCTGCAAGGATAAGATCTTTTTCTTAGTGTTTAGATTTTTTCCCATTGCATATAGGAATCAAAGCTGCATGTGGCTATGGAGAGCCTGCCTGGCTGGATGTGGTCTGTGCTGGAGGTCCTGCAGGTGAGATGGCAGCTCAGGAACCCTCCTGGTCCAGCAGCTCCACTCTGTGGCACCAGCTGTGATCCCCAGAGCAAAGAGTTAAACAATCTGGCTTGAAATTGCAAATCACTCTCCTGATTGCTCATTGATGAGGGGTTTTCAGTCAGTGAATGCTGTGTAGGAAAAGGTAACAACTGAAATATGCTTTGGAAAAGCTCGTAATTGAAAGTGCATTCTTAAATTGCTAATATAATGTTTACGAGGGAAGCTTTGTAATAAGGCCTTTTAAATTTCACTAATGCCAACCACAGGGCCAGCAGCATTCCTGGGGCAGGCACAGGGAAGGCGTTTAGAGGCATTATTTCCAATCTTGACATAAGAGCGAGCCATTTAATTACAGACAGCTATAAAATGGAGAATTCTTTGCAGTGACAAATGACTGTTGCTGCACAGCGATAGCAGAAGTTGGTGTCTGGTTTGTTTACCAGGTAGTGCCAGGGAGATGCACACAAAGACCAAATAGTGGCTCTGAAAGAGCTGGGCAAGTGAGCACAAAAGAGGGTAGTGGTACTGCTGGAATTGTGTCAGGCCTTCGCTGTTGCTGCAGCCATCTGGTCTCACTTCAACAATCCAGGTGGGTGAAGGCTGCCTGGGACCTGACAGGTACAGGAACAGAATCAGATACTCTTGGGGAGCAAAAGCAAACCCACTTGAGGATTTTAATTTGGTTGCTGGTGTTTAAATAAAAGATGAAGGGACTCACCACCACTGCCATTGTGTCCTTGTCTCCGCTTCCGTCTGCACATGGAGCAGCCCCTGCTCTGCCAGCGTGGTGGTACCTGGCAGGGGAGGGTCAGGCCCTTGCTCTGCTGCAAAGGACTTGCTCTCAGCTTCAACTCAGAACTGGAAATGTTCAGAGTAAAACACCAACTCTCTTCACCAGAGCCAGCAGCTCAGTTGCAGAACTTCCCAAGCATCAAAAACCATGGATGGATTCACAGGAATATGAGGAAATCCATGATTTCTTACCGGGGTAGCTCAGCTTCCCCCTCAACAGGGTCAGGGTTTACTGACTCTTTCAGGTGATGCTCATGTGGAATGTTTAGAGGTGCATAGAAGTGAAAAATAAGAGTTCTGAAGTTGTAGCTTCTCTGCAGAGTAAGAGTTGCCTGGACAACCGGGGTTCCCAATTGCTTAACAGGAAAAAGAGAAATGTCACAATGATTGCGGCACAGCCGTGAGGAGGAGGGTCTGTGCTGGAGCCTGGTGCTTGCAGAGAGCAGTCTGGGGTGGGCTGGGCTCCTCTGCTCCACAGAACTGGCACTGCCGTGGTGCACGTGAGCTGTGCTCAGTCAGGTGTCACCCACTGCCCTGTGCCAGCAGCACAGAGCTGCCAGGGGCACGCCTGGCCTTCCTTGGGCTCCGCAGCTCCCGGGGCCAGCCCGGCCTCGCCACTCTAGAGAAGTGGGAAAACACAAATGCAGGTAACTTAGGTGACCTTTCCACCATGAAGAAGCAGGGTCAGTATTTCATGAGCCAGGTTAAGCGTGTGTCCTTCAGGATCTTAGCAGGCAGCTTAAGTGTCATCCCAGGTGCCAGCACCAGACCTGACCCCTCACCATGGCCCTTCCTGGTGGCTGTGGAGGCAGGTTGGACAGCAGCTCCTGCCCTGCAGCTGCTCCAGGTCTCTCTGCCTTAATGAAGTTTCACACCTTGTAGGACAGGTGGTCGGGCATTTGTAAGAATTCCTTTTATCAAAATGTAACTCTCAATGATTGTGTTGTTTGTAGTTTCAGGGACCCCTCTGCCCATTTCAGCACTAATGTTATGTGCCCTTTCTGTTGGAAAATCCCAGAGCCTTGTATCTCAGAAAATGATGTGTGTTCTTATTTCAAAGCTGCTGTGTTTGTGTTGCATAGGATCCATGGTGATGGTGCTGACAGAAATTCCTGTTTTATAAAAAACATCCTGGGGGTCAGTGGGTGTCTCTAAAGGTGTTTGTTGTGCCGGGGCAGGTCGGTGACTGCAGTCCCAATGAGCAAAGTTTGGCTGTCGCTGTGGACTTTACTGACTGATGGGAAATCCTGGCACCTGATGTGGGCAGGATGATTTGCAGAAGATAATCTGTCGTGAGGGAGATGCCAGAGAGCGTCTGTTCCCGGGGCTGCCGGTCAGAGGGACACGGGAGACGCTCAGCCGCCCTCTTCCACACTGGCTGCAGTGGGAAGAAATACAAAGGCAGGAGGGTCTCTGCTCCCTGTCCCTCAGTGAGTGCCCATTTCTTCAGAGAGGCCAGGGCCATTCCTGCTCCCAGACTCAGCTCTCAGTGCAGGCACACACCCAGTCCCTGTGGAGCTGGGAAGGGGCTGCATCCACGTGTACCCACAGAGAGCAGGGCAGTGCTCGGAGGGAGCTGCAGGAGGGGCAGGAAGGCTCTGGTTAATCACACCCAGTTCGTTATTAGGCCAGAGCAGCTCAGCCTGGAGATCCGTCTTTACCAAGTGAGCCCCAGTGAATTGCATCCCAGAATAGTTTTTGAAAGATTACTGGTGCCAGCAGGGATTCCAGCCCATCTGCTCCTCCAGCCTCCCTGGCAGGTCCCCTTGGAGAGTGAGCCCTGGGAGGAGGGAGGGGCAGCCGGGAGCCAGTGCCTGCTCAGGGCTGGGGCTGCCCCTGCTGAGGGAGGCAGAGCCCGTGGGGCCAGGCTTGGACCAGAGCCACATCCCAATGCCTGTGGAGTGCCTGGAGAGCAACAGAGTGAGCTCCCTGGCTCTGTTTGCTGGGAGACTCCTCCTGGTGCTTCCTAAGGGTTTGCCCGCCTTCCCAGTAATTAAAAGTTTATAACTAATTACCAGCTGCCCTGCTCGTATCTCATAGTTATGCTTTCCCCATGCTGGGAGTCTCCTCTCGCAGCAGGGAGTGAAGCCAAATCTGATCTGCTTGAATATGCGTGTGCTGTGCCCGCTGCAGGCGCCAAGGCTGCGGGGATTTTGTGCTCACTCCTCCTGGAGAGCTGTTCCTGTTCTGTCCTCCTGTGCCCTGCAGCTGTGGGGAGATGCTGCAGAGTGGGGTTGGGCTCATGTCTGCACCGCAGGTTTAGCCTCAGCCTTTCTCCTACTTGGCTCTTTCCTGGTCACACAGTGAGGGGGAAGACATTCAGACAAGTTATCTTCTTGCATATTTAAACCTGAGCAGGAGTGTGCACTTTCCTCATTGCTCCATGTCCCACCCACACCCCTTTCCCAGGGGATCAGAGCACATGAGTGTTTTCTGGGTCAGGCAAAATGCTTTGGCTGCACTTGGTTGGAAAAGAGACTTTAAAACTAGTCTGTGGATTTGGGCCTCAGCCATATGGGAATCTCCGGGCTACAGGTCAGGGCTGGTGCAGAGCCAGGATGCCGGGAGTCCCCGTCCCCCCTTCCCTGCCATCCCTATGACCCCTCCCTGTGGTGGGCTGCAGGTCTGCTGGGCTTGCCCAGGACAGGACTGTGTGAGTTGGCTTCTGCTGCTTGCTTTGGTTTGGAAAGCAGCGTGAGGGAGAGAACTGCCCCCTTTGCCTGAAAACCCTCTGTTTTGAGGGGCTTTTAGCTGAGCTGAAGGCAGCCAGGCCGGGAGGCAGAGGAACTGTCTCTATTGACACACCTGCAGTGGTTGTGCCCTGCTAACACACTTAGCTTGGCTGTTTTAAAAATACTTCCTTTATTGTTATTACCAGGACAAAGGTAGCGACAGGAGCTGCCCTAGTCTGTGTCAGCTTAGGCTGCATTAAAGGCCTGGCTGAACAGGCTTTAAAGTCCTTCCCAGCAACCTTCTGATCTACAACGTCAGCAGAACCACTGAAAGGCATGAGGTCACGTTCTGATTGCACTTGTCCTGGAGAACCTTAGATAGAAATAAAGAGCACGTGTTCAGAAGACCGTGAGCCTGGTCCTCTGCCAGCTGTGGGGTTTGCTTTTGAGCTCAGTGCTTGCCAGCAGTGAGGGAACAGGAGCATCTGTGCAGGCTCTGCGTGGCTGGTATTTTCAGGAACGTGTGTGGGATTTAAATTCCCAGTGGTGAAACTTAACTTCTGAAAATGGACAGTCTATATGTGGTTTTACAGATTTCACTTATTTTGTCTGTTTTATGCATACAGTAAGTGCTGCCCTGGGCTGGGGGCTGGTTCTCTGTGCTGTGACTGTGCAGTGCCACACTGCTGGCTGAACTCACCAACGTGTACTTTGGTGAAGACGAGCTGTTGCTTTCTGCTGCCTTCTCCATGGCTGATCCCCCTCCAGTCTGTGTGGTTTATATTTCCCAGAAGTACTGTGGGGCATCTCTCTGTACTGTGCTGACTGACGAGCAGCTCCCCTGCCGACAGACACTTCCAGTGCATTAGCAGGAAAGGAGAACATACACAGTTCCTTTGTGTCTGACCTCAGGATTTCTCTGTGATGCAGGGGGTTGTTGGCTCTTCACCAT
Source organism: Lepidothrix coronata (assembly GCF_001604755.1). Lineage (NCBI taxonomy): Eukaryota > Metazoa > Chordata > Aves > Passeriformes > Pipridae > Lepidothrix > Lepidothrix coronata. The sequence continues at coordinate 110,881 of NW_016690279.1, read as the reverse complement.
CTCTCCTAGGTCAGGAGCTCTTGGTGTGATGTGTGTTGCTCAGAAGCTCATCATTTGCTTTTCCTTTCCTTCTAAGTGTTTCAGTTTTTGAGGCTCATCAGTTTTCCCTCAGCAGGCAGAAAGCATTTGGCCAGAGCAACCCTTCAGGTGCCAGCTCTTGTCCTTCTCTTTCTGCCTGAATTTGGCAGGTGTAAATGTAGCTGGACACGTTTTACACCAGCATAACTGGCAGTGTAAGAAAATTAGCTGTGGACGTGGGAGTGACCGGGTTAGTGTAGACTATTGTCTTTGTTCATGTTATATTTCTTTTTCTTCCTGCTGTTTTTAGACTTTAAAGAGGAAGGAAAAAGAATATGAACATGAGATGGAGCGGCTGGCGAGAGAGAAGATCGCTACCCAGCAGCGACTGGCAGAGCTGAAGAACGAGTTGAGCCAGTGGATGGACATCTTGGAGATTGACAGAATTGTTCGACAGACAGTTCAGCCAGAGGATGACCAGGCATCTACCTCGACAGCATCAGGTACCCATAGTTTTTCTCTCCTTGTAATCACCACAGAAGGTCACTGACACAGTTACGTAGGGATGGTGGGGATCTTCCTTTGCCAGCGTCAGGGTTTCTTTGCATTCAGAATAAAGTAAAAGGCTTTTGAGTGTTGCTAATGATTGATATTGGTTAATAACACATTGCTGTTCGTGTGAAGTAAAACTGATATTTGTGCATCAATGCCAGGTAGATACAAAGTGCAGGTTTGCACTTCTGACCTGCCATTTCCTCACGTGGAGATAAATCCCTGTTTTCCAAACTTAGATTTCCTCTTACACAGCTTTGCAGCCCTGCTCATTAGAAGTGGACATCCTGATGTATTTGTGTGGATATGGGAGGGTGTTCAGCACATAGAGAAGAAGGATTTGGTACCAGAGCACTTAAACAACTTAAGGAGCCTTCATGTTGCATGAGAAGGATTCATAGTGAAGATGAAATGACACTAATGGATATCTGCCGTGCAGTTCCCAGTGAGAAGTTCCTGTGAGATAGGAGAGTGCATGCTTTCCTCCACACCAGGGATCTGCAGCAGGAGGAGTAGGCAGTCTGTGGATGTAGAGCTTTGCAGAGATGTGGAGGCTGTAGCGCTGCGGAACCGTTCACAGCAGCTCCTTCAAACCAGCATTTGCTCTTGGCACTGCAGGCACATGATACCATGGGTTCCAGGAAGGGAAAATCTGAGGTTTCTGGTTTGTTCAGGCTTGTTTTCAGGATTATCACCTCTGAACACACAGACAGGCTCCAGGTGTAGGCTGGTGGAAGTCAGGAGTAGCAGGGCTTTGTCGTTAGGAGTGTTGGCCGTTCCCTGTGCAGTGGCCTGTGCTGAAAGCCACCGTGTCAAGTTGCTGCAAACCAGAGCTTGTGAAGGGGAAGTATCTTCCCTGGTTCCTGCTGCTTCTGTATCTTCTGGGATTTTTATTCTCTGCAGCATGGCTGGCTCTAGAGCAGGCAGTGCAGGGTGTTTGTGCTGGCTCTGCAGGACCAGCATGTTCCTGCTTTGCTTCATTAGTTCCTTCACTGGACAAAAGTCCATTTCCCAGAACTACATGAGGGGCTTGCTACCATACTTCTCCATTGCTGTTTCCTTCTTGCTCTGGGAGCAGAAAGGGTGGTGCCAATCAGTGGAACAACTGGCCAAGAAAGGAAACCCTGTTCCTCTTCCCAGAAGGAGCCACTTCAGCCCAGACAGAGGTCAGCCAGGTGTTTTCTGTCAGCCTCTACTCACGGTGGTCCCCGTGCCTGCCCAGCGAGACCTCTTGGCCTGTTGGGAGCACTGCGCTCTAGCTGGAGCTCGGGGCTGTCATACCTGCTTGGCTCCAGGTCCTTGGCCCACAGCCGTGAGAAGAGGCCATGCCATGCTGTGCCATTGTGCTGCCCTTTAGGGAGGCTTGTTGGTCCAGTTCATGCTCTGCTTGCTTTTTTATGGGAACTTCCTCTCGTGTTTTCCAGAGGGTGAAGACAACATCGATGAAGACATGGAAGATGACAGGCCAGTGAACTCATTACCAAAACTTACCCAGCGCCAGCACCCAGAGCTGCTGAAAGCTGTCCCCCCGAATGCTGCTCCCCCCCTGCCCGCGGTCCTGCCCCCTCACCTCTCCATCCAGCAGAAGCCCCACGCCCAGCCCCCCCTCCAGACACAGGCACTGGTCCCGCCGCAGGCGATTGTCCCTGCACAGACTCACATCGTGGCGGCCTCGACCGTGCAATCGACTGTTATCGCCCACACGGCCACCACCCACGCCTCGGTCATCCAGACTGTCAACCACGTGATTCAGGGTCCACAGACCAAGCACATTGCTCACATTGCACCTTCCACGTCCAGCCCCGTGCAACTCACCACTGCTGCTCAGCCCATCGGCCACATCACTGTGCACCCCGCCACCATCAACCACATGGCCCACCTGGGCCCGCAGCTGCCCCTCTACCCCCAGCCCGTGGCCGTCAGCCAGCCCGTCGTGAGCCACATCGCTCACACCATCTCGCACCAGCAAGTGAACGGCACCGCGAGCCTGGGCCAGCCGGCGGTGATGGCCAAGCCGGCCGTGGGCACCCAGGTCGTGCATCACCCGCAGCTGGTGGGGCAGACGGTCCTGAACCCCGTGACTATGGTGACCATGCCGTCCTTCCCGGTGAGCACGCTGAAGCTGGCCTAGAGGGGACGGGCCGACGGCAAGGTCTTTGTTGGGAACCTTTCCTAAGGAAACTCCATACATTCCAACCACGTCCGACTCGGCAGGAATGCCAGGCTGGGCTGGGCTGGGCTGTGCTCAGCTGCCCAGGGCCCAGCCTGTGCCCAGTGCCCAGCCTGGGGACAGTGCCCAGCCTGCCGACGGGGACGGGGACGGGGCTGCTCCGCGCTCGGATTGGCTGATCTGAGAAACTGCAGAGACAGTTGTTCATGGTGATTTTTTTTCCTTTTATGTGTAATGAGTGAACTATGGATATGATGTTCTTAAGACTTTAATTTTGCCCTCTTATGTGTTGCTTCTTTGTAGAATAAAAATTGCTGATCTCTTTATCGAGACATTGCGTAGAATGGGAAAAAAAATCATAGAAGTCTATATTTATATATATGTGTGTATGTGTGTGTATATATATGTACATACATATATATATAAATATAACATTTGAAGGCCTTTTGTAAGGTTGATTATTTTGCAGGATTATGAGACAAAATTCACTTTTGGAGGAAGAAGATAGAGTGTCCTCTCTAAACAAGAAACTTTAAGATAGATGGTTTGGTGGACCAGGGTACCTCTATAGTGACAAAAAAACCCCAACAACAAACCACAAGTCAGACCATTTTAAAGGTATTTCCCATCAATATATTACATTTCAAAAACCATCTAAAATCACTGTGACTTGTTATGGCATTTTAAGGAAATTCTCTGTCCTGTCTAATAAAAGGAAAAAGAATACACAACTGGACTTCATTTGTTGCCATTTTATAAATGACTTGATTTTTATAGCTATGTCAAAAAAACCCTGTTTTTTATTATTTTAATGGTTGACAGTGCTTTGTTTGGATGTTTTGGGGGGTTTTGGTTTTTGTCTGGCTTGGTTTGCTGATGCAGTAATTGATTTTGCAGATCTCTGTGCACGGCACAGCCCTGGTCAGGGTCTCTCCTGCCAGTCCAAGCCCCCCAGGTTTCTCGGGTTCATTGTTGGGCAGAGGCAGATACTTTGTGCTGGCAGCTTGCTGGGTGTTCCTGTGGCCTGGTGGGTGGAACCTGGGACAAGAAGACCAAGAGAAATGTCATGGATTTGCTGTGTGGGTTAATGTTGTTTGTTAGTTTGTTCTGACCTGACCACGCTTTGCTGTTGGGGTCAGTGGGTTCAGAAAGGGATAAATGGGGATGTGGCTCCCTTCCAGAGCGCAGGCAGCTTTGGCAGCTTTGTTCCTTTTTGGGGGGTAAACAATCTCTCCTTGTGCAGGATAAGGGTTTGCTGCAGGAGATCAGTGTGAGAGCTCGTGCCTGACAGTGGGATGTGCACCAAAGAACCCTCGTCCTTTGGGACCCTCCTGTTGCCCCTTCCTGGTGATGGGGCAAGACCTCTCTGAGGTCAGTGGCAAATCCTGTGGAGCCAGGAGAGGAGGAATGCTCTGCTGGTACCTGCCAGCCTGCCTGGGAGGCTGCTTAGGATGTGTTTTGTTGCTGGCTGAATGTTCTGGTCCTTGCACCGTGTGTGTAGTCACTGCTGTGAATGATCTCCATTCTGTCTTCCTCTCTTTTTAAAGTAAGTGTTCCACAGTCCTTACTGCAGGCAAAATTCCTGCTGTAGCCAGTGACTGTTCTCCTTGGGACAGGATGGGAGGGTGGTCCCAGCATCTGCCCAGGAGCTTTGGGAGGGGAGGAGGTAAGGAGGGCTGAGCCCTCACACCTCACTGTGCTGCCTGCAGTGTGTGGGTGAGGTCCTCTCTAGGAAAGCAGGACCCATAGTCTGCCCAAAGACATGTTGACTCCAGCAGCACTTTTGCCTTGTTGAGGACTGGTGTGAAAGGGGTTAAAGTGAGAACACTTGCCTGTTCCATACCGTCCCTGGCTGAAACTGGTCTGGAGGCAGGAGAAATGACTGCAGAGGTCAGGGGTCATTGTGCCTTCTGAGCAGGTCTGGCTGGGAATTGCGTGACCTCTGTTTGTGAAGCCCCAGTTGCTCCACAGTTACCTCTTGTTTTATTTTTTCTTGCATCCTTGAGTCCAGGAAGCTCTTAGCTGTGCTGCCAACACAGCTCCTGCAGAATGGACACATCTTAAAGGATTTCTTATCCTGAAACCACATCTAAGCAGATGATTTGTTCTCATTCCAGTGCACTGTTAACACTGGGAGGTTCCCGCAGTCGCCAGGGTTTGGTCATCCCTTGTCCGTGCAGGTGCTTTCCCCCAGAGGCTGTTGTGTGCCAATATTTGGAAGGTGAGTGTTGGGTATCGGGGCAGTTGCTCCTCATCAGAAACTCGAGTGTTTGCAGCAGGGTCATCTCCCTTCTCAGGGGACTGTGTGGCTTTGCCTTCTGCAGTGGTGTTGGGAGTGAGGACATGCCTTTCCGCCTTTCTTTACTGTTCTGACATCACAAAATAACAAAATCTTGTTATTGAAGGAGAAGGAGCAGGATTGGGAACAGGGCTGAGTGCAGGAGTTGGCTGAGAGCCCCAGGGAGATGAGCTTTCTGCTGGGTGATGGAATGGCCTGTGCTGCAGGGACAGGGGGTGCTGCTGAACCTCATCTCCTGCTCCCTTGTGGTTTAGAGGGAGGAGTGGCCCTGCCCTGCCCAGCCCAGTCCTGCATCTCGGCCAGTTCTTCTCTCCCCTTGGAGTTGTGCCATGCTGTGTGTCTGATCCCCTTCATGGGTGTTGAGCTCCCCTTCAGGAACAGCCTGTCCCCCTTGGTCAGCCCATGAGCTGCTTTGGATGTCTTGGGTCCTCCCATTCTCATCTGCCTTTTTCAGGGTTGTTTTTTTTTTAAAGTCAACAAACTTCTTTCTCTTCTCTATGAAAAAGAGCAGCCACAACTCTTCCTTTCCCCACCTCTGTCATTCCTGCTCAGAAAATTCAGATTTACACTGATGCTCTTAGAAGTCCTGTTCAGTACTGTATGACAAGGGGCACTTAAAGAATGTCTCTCCTCCTTTGATATATGTTTTCCCTATGGAGAAAGCTATATATAACTATATACGTACACTTGGGGATTCAGAAGATCTAATTTGTCCCCCCAAAAAATCAATAAATACAAAGTTTAGAAGAAATCTTTTCTGTTGTTGAATAATGTTAGTTTTTTGTAACCATACTATAGAAACAATAGAAAATGGGTTTTCTACATAGTAGTTTGAGAGGATTTTCTGTTCTGTCATGCCTGGCTTGGAGCCTGTTGGTCAGTGGAGACCAGGGCAGGTGCCCTTGCAGCCCACGCACTCCCCACGCTTTGTGTCCCACTGCCAACAGCCAAAATGTGGTCAGGAGCTGGGTCTGTGCTTGGAGCTCAGCTGGCACAGCCAGGGGTGTTGGAGGGTGAGCAGACCTGTGCAAGCAGAACCCCTCAGGTGACTGAGGTGACAGAGGGAACTCTCTGTGCTGCCCCAGCTGGGAGCAGCTGTGGGAGCCCCACGGCTGCCAAAGCCACTTTCCATCTCACCTCCCAAGGAACTGTAGGCAGAGGGGAATGAACCCAAACTGCTACTTGAAAATGCTCTTGAAAAGAGCTCTTAATGCTGACACTTTAGATACAGGAATTAGCCAGAACTGTGTAGTTTAGCTTAGGAAGGGAAATGACCCCATTTCCCACGTTCTCTGCAGTCACTTGAGTGGGATCTGAGAAGCAGCAGGTTGTGTGTCCCTGGGGGCACGGGGGAGGGGGCAGCTGGTGGCACATTGGGCAATCAGGGCTGGAGCCAAACTGCTGCTGTCGGGCCTTTTTCTGCACATGTATGTATGTGTGAGTGTCCGTGTGTCTGTCTGTGCTGGGGCTGAGTGCTGGGTCTTGAAGGCCAGAAGGGCTACAGTGTCACCACTGGGCTCCTGGCCAGTGGCATGGTCGGGTTGTGGTTTCTTGGGCAGAGCTGGACAGAGGGGATGGCCCTTGCAGAGGCTTCTGCTCTCTGGCAGTTGCATGTGGTGTGTCCGGGGAGGAGCATTTCTCATCTCACAAACGGGGCCAGCCTGGGCTGCTGCTGCTGTTGGGCTCCTTGTCTCCTTTTCTTTGTTTAACTTCAAAGTGGCCTTCTGTAACAAAAGAACAAAAGAAACAAAAAAATGCCTTTGGTTGGTTTAGGTGAGGTGAGGTGTCGGTGTCGGTGTGGTTTCCGTGCGCACGCCTGGTAGATTCCTGTAGACATGCAATGCAAGGCTTATCGTGTCTGGTTTTTGTGTGTGGCCTGTGTCTCCTTGGACTGGTTTGCATCCTGAGGAAGTTTTTTGCATTTAAAGAAAAAAAGAGTGGGAACTGTTGGGGGTTGGGTGGGTATGAGGGGGCCCCCGTGTGCCGGGGGCAGGGGAGGTGTCCTTGCCTGGTGCTTGTTTGGCCCCTTTGCTTTCTGTGACGTGTGGAGTGTCCCCAGCGGGGTGAGTGGCCTCGGCCAGATGAACCAGGTGACCTCTGCTCACCTGAGCAGGACATTGTCTCGGCCTGTCAGCATTTAGGCACTTCCTTAATTAGCTTAATTAGATAAGTGGCTGCCCTGAGCTGGGACTTGGCTGCTGTACAGCTCTTGGAACTGGTGTGGAGGTGAGCTCTGAGTACTTGCAGGTGAGGCTCCTCCAAGACTTGGCATCTGTTTCTTTCTGAACAGTTATTATTTTGATTCTAAAAACTGTTGGGATGAGGAGAGGAAAAAGTTCATACTTATGGCCTGGTTTCCATTCCTTGTTACCATTTTGGACAGATTAAAATGGTTTATATCACTGTCTTTAGGTTATTTCCTTCCTGAGTCAAACATCAGTTATTAGGAGCGGAAGGAAAATGCTCTGTGGTTAGAGTCAGTCATGGCTTCTTTCTGTCCCAGTTATACAGAATTTCATAATCCAAATTTGAACTATTAAAATACCAGCCCGAGCCCAGCGCTGGGTGGGCACAGTCTTGGCAAAGGTTGTGTTTGGCTTTTCCCATGCCAGCTCACTCCTCACCCGGGGCTGCTGAACAGCAAAGGAAGGCCCTGGTGGCATCCATCCTGTGCCAGTGGCACAGGGACAGGGCTGTTCTGTGCTGGGGTTTGCTGGCAACTGGCCATGGGATGCCATTGTGCTCCTCATCAGGACTGTGTGGCTGGTCCTGCTGTAGCTCTGGATGGGGCCTGTTTTTCACCCCTTTCCTTGTGCTGTGAAGAGGAATTTGAGTATGAAGGAGCACAGGTGTGGGATGCAGAGCCACCAGGGCTGGCTGGGGATGGTGGCTCACCTCTGTCAGGTCTTGCTGTCAGGGAAGTGTCCCAGCCCATCTCTGTGTTGGGATTTTCCCTGGCTGGCTGGCAGGAACGTCCTCCCTCACGTCTGTGTTGCTGTGGCAGGCACGGGCTGTGCTGGCAGTGCTGCTGCTCCGTGCCGGCCAGAGGGATCCCAGTGTGCTGCCAGCAGGATCCCAGTGTGCTGCCAGCAGGATCCCAGTGTGCTGCCAGTGGGACCCCAGTGTGCTGCCAGTGGGACCCCAGTGTGCTGCCAGTGAGATCCCAGTGTGCTGCCAGCGGGATCCCGCTGCCAATGCCTTACAGATACGCCTTAACAACCTGAGCCAAAAGTGTGGGGGTGCTTGACAGAGTGAGAAATCAGGGACTGACTGCACCATCCGACGATTTATTGGTGTCTGGTCAGGCCTCCAGCCTGGGCATGGCTGGGTGAGGAGCCATGGTGGGAGCGGGTCCCCCCACTCTGTCACTGCATGTGACCTCCCTCCCTCCTGGCTAAAGCATTTATTTATTTATTTTCTCCTGCTGCGCTCCCGCGTTAGGAATGTGTCACTGGAGCTGCTGATTGTGAGCCCAGTTGCTGCCATTGCTGGCCCAGAGCCCCGTCCCTCCCCTGCCCCTCACAGGAGCCCCAGTGTCGTGCTCACCTGGGCAGGTGCAGTCTGTGTTTACAGTGAGGACGTGTCACTGTGTTACCAATTTACTGACTGAATATTGACAAACTAGACTGTAAAGATTTTTATGTGTTTGGATACATCTGCTATGTGAAAAAGCAACTAATTTTGTACATATTGTATTTTTACTATTCAGCTGTACAATACTGGCTCTTCATGCTCCAGAATTTAGGTATCCAACATGAATGATATCCATGTAATAAGCACTTGCCTGAAATAAATATAAAACTAAAATAAACATGCACTGAAATCCAAAACAGGATTCTGCATTTGCCTCCCTGTGCTTTGCATGCAGATGCACACCTTGTTTGTAATTTCCCAAGAGCAAAGCCTTCCCTCCCTCTGGAGCCATCGCTGCCACTCCAGGTGTGTGTCACTGATCCATGGGCTGGAGCTCCGGATTAGGCTGGGGGGAGGCAAAGTCTTTGCAGCCTCTGGAACCTGTAAAAACTTGGGAAATTGTGCCCAGACACCTGCCCTTCTCCTGCTGAGCCAGGAGGACACGGGCCCAGCTGGAGCCCATCCCAGCCCTGCCGTGGGGTCCCTCCAGAGCCCTGAACACCCGTCAGAGCAGCGTCGTGCCCGTGGCTGTCAGGTGAGGCTCCCTCCCCCCGGGGACTGTGCTGGGCACCCACCACCACAGTGGGACTGTCCCAGCCCCCGTGGGCAGCCAGGCCCTGGTTGGGGTGTCTGTTCTCCATGGTGGGTGGGGGATCTGGGGGGCCAGGGATGGGCTGTGCAGCCTGGCCAGAGGTGCCTCACTGTAACTGCTCTCTCCTGCAGATGCTGAAGGTGGAGTCCCAGGTTTTCCCAGTCCCTCGTCTCCAGGACATGGATGCGGTGCCTGGTCAGCCAGAGCAGGGTAAGTCAAACCCTCCCGGTGGCACTGGGGGGCAGCAGGCCAGGGGGGTGGGGGGGTGGGGCTGGGTTGGTCCCCCCGGGTGGGCTCAGCTGTGGGGTGGAGGGGCTGGGGAGGGGGCAGGACCACCACGGGTCTAAACAGCTTTAAAAGCTACTGAGACTTTGCAAAGGGAACAGTGGGGGACAGTAAGAAGGAAGAATGTTCTGTAGACAGGAGCCAGCAGTAACCCCAGCTGTGGTGCCTGTGTCCCCTGCCCACCCCAGTCACACCATGCAGACAGGTGAAGGCACTGGAAGATTATTTAGGCCAACATGTCTTTGGATGCACTTCATAAAGGGCTGATCCTCATTTATAGGGATAAATACCTGATTAGCACCTGTAACGAGGGATGGCTGCACCCACCCTGCCATTTGTTGGGCTTTTTTAATACAGGAATGGGCAAACACTCCATTATTCCCCAGGGACCCACCTCCAGGCAGAGCTATCCAGCCTAAAAAAGAAAAAAAAAAAAAACTGAAAAATTGCTGCAAAAACTGCCAGTAGCAGCAAAGCAGGCAGGTGAGACTGAGGGACTGTCCCTGCTGCAGAGGAGACACAGGAGGAGGAGCTTAAGAGGTTTGATGGGGGACTGGCAGTGATTGAGGACGTTCTCTCCTGGCAGCCCAGCAGCTCAGCTGGATTCAGTGCAGCTGCAGCACAGTCAGGCCTAAAACTGCAGGATGGAACTTTTTAACACTTGCAATAGGGCTGGTTCTGCCCCTGGGCTGGGGTGCCTCAGGCTTGGCTGGTGCTGGTGGGTGCTGTGTGTCACTTAAAGCTGCCCTTAAAGTCATCTTAGGGACCTCAGGAGTCCACTTGGTGGTGACCTACTTGCTGCCTTTAGCACTACAGCCCATGCAGCTCGTCAGAGAAATGTTAATTACATCTCTCCCTCTCTTTCCAGCCTTGTTCTTAGGACTCCCTGTTCTGTCGCTGAAATCACCTTGGGGGAGAGCAGTGCTTCCAAAGAGCTCCACCAGGATGCCTTGATGATAAGTATTTATTCATATGTTACATTTAAACATAAATAATTGAGCGATAAAGAGAATAGTCTGCTCCCAACAAAAATAAATAATACACAACATTGATAAAATCCAATCAAACAGAATGTTGTAACAAATACAGTGAAGTTGCAGACTGGGTTTGTGTGAAACAGCTGTACAGAACATTCCCAACGTACCAAAGGAAAATAGTGCAGTTTTATCTGTACATCCATCACTCCTCAGGCTCTGGGAGTTGGAGGTTTTCTCACTCTTAAAAAATACTATTTCAGTTTTCAGGTGAACAAATGGAATCCTTCAGACACACCTGAAGCGTTGTCGGGGCCGTGGTTGGGCACAGCTGGAGCTCAGGGGGGCTCAGCCCCACCACAGACCCTCAGGACCTTCTCCTGCTGTGACTCCCAGGGGTGCTGCCCGGGGGGTTCCTGCCCTGCAGCCTCAGCAGTGCCTGGCACAGAGCCCTGACCACGTGCCAACACCAGTGAGGGGGCCTTGGGCTGGGGGTTCTTCACCTTCCCCTCAAATTCTGCAAGACCACTTTAAGGGAGGCCTTGGCTACTGAGCTCAGCACTGGGGCTCCATTTTTTCCCTTTGCAGACCATTATTGACCATTTTCAGGTCCAGCAGAGCACAAGGGTGCCCCCAGCTTGGGTAGCCACCAGAGCAGGGTTACTGGAGCAAATCCTTCCCATCGATATTTGAATCATCAAACAATAATTTTAATCCCTACCCCCCTTTTTGCTAAAATCTGATTTTTAAAAGCTCCTGTGAGCAGGTGTAAGTCATGTAAACTGAGCAACCTGGCCTGGAGAAGGTGTCCCTGCCCATGGCAGGGGGTTTGACTGGGACCAGCCCAAACCGTGCCATGAAGAGCACAGAGTTGCTCATGGAAACACAGCTGTGTAACTGGCTGCTCTGAAAGATTAAAAAAAAAAAAAAAACACAACAAAAAAGCAGAAACACAAAAATTCAGATTCAAAGTCGTGCTTTTTTTTTTTTTTCAAAGGTTCTAATGGTAAAGGGGGGAACACTTTGGAATACTTGAAGTGCTTAAGCTAAGTCCCAAGTTCTGGGAGCAGGGTCACATACATCCATGGAACCTGCAGCAAGAACCTGCTCCCTCCCTCTGGCTGACCAGGATACACTTTCACTTGGCAACAACATGCAGCTGGGGAGGGCAGGCAGAGCACAGGTGAACTGTACAGTGTGATGAAGAGGAGGCCCCAGAGCCAGGACCTGCTCCCTGGGCACGAGGCCCAGCAGGAGGGATGGGCACAGACCATCCAGGGCACACGGACAGTGGGACAGCTCCACCCCAGCACGGGGCTGGCACAGCATCAGAGCCCCTTCACCTGGCAAGGGTCATCCTGCTCATGGACACCAGCACCTGGTTTGTGTTCGCAGAATCCCACGGAGATTCCTCCCAGAAAGCTCTGCAGAGCAGGGAGGAAGAGGAGGAGGAGGAGGAGTGTGCAGTAAGTGATCTGGAGGAGGCTCTGTACCATGGGAGCTGAATCCATGGCTCTGCACAGCACAGAGCAGGAGCTGCCAACGTGAGCAGGGACCTGTCCGTGGGCTGAACCTGCTCACCTGAACAACAGGAGGCAGGTCCTGGCAGCTGGAAATGGGGGCAAGGTCAGTTTGCAAAGCAAAATGAAGACAGGGCTGTGTGGGCCAAGAAGACTGAGCAGTGTGAGCCAGTCAGCCAAGGCTAAACTGTTATTTTAGCTAATGAGCTCATCACTGCTCCCATGAACTGTTATTTAGTTTAAGGCCATTCTCCCAGCTAGGAATCTTATCGACTTTAGTACAAACTCAAATGTTTTAGCAACATGAGCTCAGACACATTCTCATCCATGTTCAAGGCAAAGACAGTGAGTCCAGGACCATGCTCCTCCCAGGACCCAATTCAACACCTGTGACACTGGATCCAGCCCTGCCTCCATGGAAGCTCCTGGCAGAGCACAAGACGTGCATCCAGGCTTTAAAGGTGCAGTAAGTCAAAATAAAAATGTTCCAGAATGTCAGATCCCCGCTCTTAACATCACAGAGATGTAGATAGATGTCTCGTGGAGAGGGAAACAGAGAATGCAAAAAGATTTTGTCTAGAAATACAAAGTGGGTGTAACAAGGACTATCAAACACCAACCTCATCTGGTGAAGGGAAAGTTCTGGTTTTAAAAGTCTGTTACAAATCTCCTCGCTATTTATTACATTACATGGAAGATGCAATTAAAACACCATTTGGAATTACAGTGCAAGGAATGCTCCCTCTGATGGCTCACAGGGACAGTCTGTCCAGGGTCACTTGTTCTCAATCAGTGTCTGCACTTTGTAGACCAGGTCTCTCGCTATCCTCAGGATCTCTGCAGCATCGTGGTGCTCGGCCATTTCTGCAACACACACACAGACACTGAGCTGGCAGCAGCACAACCTTCCTGCCCTGGCACTGATATTTGTGTTGCATTAGCATTAATTAATTAGCATAATGAGAAACAACCACAAAGCATTGTAGGGGGTTGGGAGAGTTTAAGACAGAAGTGGATGAATCCCTGGTGTTGCAGGTCCTGGCAGCAAGATCTGATCCCTCCACTGTCAGTTCTCTCCCTGCAGAAATCCCAGTGCCCCGTGCCCAGCCCGGGAGCTGAGGAACAGGGAGCTGAGGAATGTACAGCTGCACTCAACGGGATCAGGGCACCTCTCCAGGCAGGACTATTGCTGGGGTGGCTGGGACTCAGATGATAAAGGCAAGTAAGAAGGGCTGTGTGTCCCTGGAGCAAGGGCCAGAGTTCCACATGCAGACATGGCCACTGCAGTGGTCACAAAGCAGTTCTTGACAGCCCTGAATCCTCAGCTCCACAATAAACATTTCATTCAGCTTAAGGAAGTACTGGGGGGGGGGTGTTTGGGGGGGATTTTGAGGAAAGCTTTGGAATAAGAGTGGCTGAGGCAAAAACAAAACCAAATTTGGGGCTTCTGCAACAGATGGCTGAAAGCCACAGCACTGATAATACAGTAAATTACTGTGATTACACAATTGTTTCCAAACCTTTGAAAAGGTTTAGAAACCCTAATAGGAAGCCCTGGTTTAGGACCAACTTCCATTCTCAGCCAGGAAGAGACCTTGCTCTGGCAGAACATTTCCTGCTCTGGCAGTGGATGGTGGCTGCTCCGGCAGGGAACCACCCATGGAAGTGGCTTGGGATGTTCTCCATGAATAGTTGTTCACATGTTCCAGCTTCAGCAAGGTCAAGCTCTGCGAACACAAACTCTGGCAAGCCTAAAACCTTGGAGAGACTTTACAAAAAAATGAAGCAATGTTTCAGCACCTCCTGTGAAGCCAAGAGTGAAGAGTCATCACAGCAAAACTTCTGAACAGAAATTGTGAAGTTTGTTTTGTGGTAAAAATCCCCACTGCCACTGAAGAAGCGACCACCAGCCATGGCCCAGGTAGGTCTGAAAACACTGGTGTTTGTGTCAAGGCAGAGCTTCAGGAAGCACAGGAACACTTGGGCTCATCATTTACACAAAGGAGTGAGAGATTCAGAGCTTAAAATGAGCAGGGGCTTGTCACAACAGCAAGAATGCACCATGGCAGTCTGAGAAAGGGAGAAGGAGCAAAGGCTTGATATTTTTTATCAAAATGGCTCTTACCATTAAAAAACTTGATGATATCAGTGAAGTCCATGTTGTTATCACGGATAATCTCTCGATAAACTTCCACAAGTGCTAAGGCAATGAAAAGGACAAAATGTTCTGAAGAGATGTGCTTTGCTGCCCAAATAACTTCCCACACTGTAAATACATCCTCGTACAACAATTCTGAATGGGAATAAACATTACAAGAGCATCTGATTATTCACACTGACCATGGCCCCCTCTCTCACTAATTTCTACAGGCCTCAGGCAGACAGAACAGACCCTATGACTCCTCCTGCTCCTCTCCCCCCTCCTCCAGCCAACTCCTGGCACTTGTGCACATAAGGCACAGAACTGGGTTAAAAGTACAAATCCCAAAGCCTGGAGGTGTGGTGGTGCAGAGCCAAGCCCAGAAAGGTGCCTGAAGCACAGTGACCGTGTGAGAGCAGCCCAGGAGCTCTCCTGGGTTACAGGACAGGCTGCAGGTGTCAATGTGTATCCAGGCACATCTCGGCTGTGCAGCAGGGCTGTCAGCACTAACACTCTGCTGGAGTGTGCCTGTGCAGGGATCATGGGATCCAAGGGTGCTCCCACAGGATACCGAGCACCTCACTCAAAGTACAACAGCTCTTGAGCTACAGCTGAGCTGCTCCTTTTCATCACAAGGATTAGACAGGAGGTATCAAAGCTTACAGAGCAGTGGGATCACCTTGGGATCACCTTGAGCAAACAGGCATTTGCACTGGGCAGAAACGTGGCTTTAATCACATCATCAGGAATTTTCAGCACCCCTTTCTAAGCCTGGACTCCATTCCAGTGCTGTTTCATCCCAGAGCTGCATTAGCTTTCCTGGCTACAAACTCCCCTGTGATCCCAGCTGTCACTCACCACCCCAACAGACACTCACACCAAAACCCAGAGCTGTTACAGTTCTATACAACTCTAAATTACAGGCACAGAACATTATTACCTCTTTTAAAGTCAAGCAGGAACCAGCGATAGCAGAAGTAAAAGTGAGTGTAATCTCCATTTTGGTGCATCAGTTCAAAAAGCTCTGAGTCCAGAATCTAGAATGGAAAACATCAACTGTCAGGATCTGGTCTGAAAGTAGCCAAGGTCAGAGGTGCTGGAGTCTGGTTAAAACTCCTGCTCCTGCTCCCTGCTCCTCATGCCCTGCTCTGTGGTCAGAACAGCTGCTGGCACAGGCACAGCCTGTTCCTGAGTGTGCCAACCTGTGACTGGGGTGCCTGGGCAGGGCTGAGGTGAGGAGTCCCTGCTGTGCACAGATGGGGTGACAAAGTCAATCCTCACCATCACTTTAAAGGTCCAAGCAGCAACATGAAGATCCTACAGATTTTCAACAAATGCCAAACTTTCATCTCCCCCTCCCCACTTCTGCTCTCTGGCTGTAACTGCAAACCCATTTACCACAACTCTCCTCCTCCCCAGCTCTGAAGTCCTAGATGGAATTCCAGTCACTGGAGCTCCTGGCCTTCACCATGGCACCAGGTGAGTCCCGAGCCTCTGCCACAGCCCTGTCCTCTTTCAAAAACAATCCAACCACTCACCTGGATCAGGGAGCGCATGTTGGCAAAGTGTGTGTCCATAGCACCTCCATTGGGAAAGTTCTGGCTCATCCTCTTCATCAGGTGGCTGAAGCAGCTGTAGGCCAGCTGATCTGCAGGGACAACACAGACACGCAGTGCTGCAGGGACTTGAACCAAAATAACAAACTGCAGGGCCTGGGAAAAACAGGATCTTCCCCTTTGCTGTTCCCTAATCCCAGGATTTAGATGAAACAGAGGTTGGTACCTGACTCTGGACCATTTTTACTCATTAAGTTTCAAAGAACCCAGCCTGCAGTTGACTTTTCAGCTTCAGCAACTGCCAGAACACAGTAATTTTACTAAATTGAGTAATATTTAATCTGGAAGTCAGTAAGTGAACAGGGCAGCCCCGAGATACTAATGTCAGCCATCTCAACAACAGCCACAGGTGGAGAAAAGACAAAACAGAGAAAACAGCCCTGGTTAAGGCAGAAACTCCTTCTGAAACAGCATTTCTAAGGGAAGACCTCACTAAGGATACCAACGTGTCCCAAAGGAAAAGCCTTCCTACCATTGTCAAGGATAACCATCAAAGGAGCCAGAAGGTCACACATGCCTTGGACATAACCGACTTCTAGGTGCTCCCAGACATAGCTGTGGAAAGAAGAAATCCTTGTATTGAAGGATGATTCTATATGTGAGATCAAATCCTAAGGAGCTGCTGAACATGTGAGTCTCAGAATTTTCTGACAGCTCCATCCCAGAGCATTTCACAGCCCTTTACTGTTTGCTGCCTCGATAGAGAGGTCAACCCTCACACACAGAGCTTGCATCTCAGTGGTTTGGGAAAAAACAGCTGACAAAGGCTCAACAGTCTATGGGAAAAGCCCAGATTTGTTAAAGGTACCTGGGCTTTTGCTTTTCTTTTTTCTTTTTTCTTTTTTCCACTAAGTGGAATTTTGCTCTCTTTTCTGACTGCTAAAGTCTATGACACTTTCTGCTTTAAGGGTGTGTAGCTGAACCACCTTCACTGCAATTTGTACTCCCAGAAGGGAAAACAACTTTCTGTTGTTTCCAGCTGCTGTCAGTGGTCAGACAGTGGTTTGACTTTGGTTGGATTTGTAGAGCTGGGCTTTCTGTCTACTTACACACGTCCCTTAGCACTGTATGGATCTGGGCACAGTTACTGTCACCTTCACAGCACACCCTCAGAGCACGGATGTATTATCCTGGTCAGGAGAAACCCAAACCTCTTAGGACATTCAGAGGATAGTTCTCTAAAACAGGGTCTGCCTCTGGGGAGAATCTTCTCACGCTTGCATTCCAGACTTGGACCTGTGCTCTAAGCTGCCATTCCTCCTTCTTACAAGTTCTTTTAAGTTCATTAGCGAAAATTTTTGTAGACTGTTATTTGCATATTATTATAGTTTATAGATTAGTTTATGGATTGTGACACAAATGTGAAAGTGGTGGGTTTACAAGTTCATTACCTGCACATGACATTTCGGAGCTTCTCCAGGTTCTCGGCAGTAAAATACCAGTAATTCCGGTCACATCTCTGGACATCTTTATCAATTCTGTGCAAATTTAAGGCAACAGTGTCCAATAACTCTATCTAGAAAAGAGAAGTTTTAGTTAGATCTGCTGAGTTTAGAGCACTCTCAGGACTTTGTGCAGATTTGCTCTGAGAATCACCAAACCAAAACCAGTACAATTACACTCTGGGCAGATGAGGACATCAAAATGCTCGATTACTGTCAAAAATGCCAAGTAAAACACATTTGTTTTCACTGAAAAATGTGCCAAGCCTGTCCTACTTCCAGATGGTTATATCCAGCTAAACAACTTCAGCAGAGAGAGGCAAAGACTGAGCTGCTAATCTGTTGACTGCAACAGTAATAGAGGTGGTGGCATCTTGAATATAGATTTAAGTTGTGGTTCAGTTTGATTAAATGTGGGGTTTAGCTTGAATTAAATGACACTGGAATCTTACAACTGGTGTGTTGTCCACACCCCCAGCCCCTGGAAAATTTTAATTGCTAGAAATGTGCCACTTGTTTGTCTTGCCCTCTCACTTAAAAAATGACAAATTTTTCTTGCTGTCTTATTTCAAATCTAGCTCAAAATCCAGATGAAAAGATTTGGATGCAAAAACCCTCAGTTATCATCCCACCAGCTGCAGTTCTAGTTGGGCATTGTCTCTCATTAAATCCTATCTGAAAAAGTACAAGTCTTTGCTAAAAAAGCAATTCTGTGCAGAGAGCTGTTGGTACTGCAGTTGTGACTTACTGTGTAGGATGCAGCGCAGACAGAAGCCACATCCATTAAATAATCCACCTGGGAACACAGCTGCTCTTCTGAGACAGAGTCTTGAGACTGCAGCACCACTGCCTTGGCTCTCTGCACCCGTGGTGTGCCGGGGTCAGTCCTCCCCACCTCAGCACTGCCTTCTTCTTCAGCCCCTTCCTCGAAGGAGCCGCTCTGCCCGTCGTCAATGCTGGACAGGATGCCCGAGGCCACCGAGTAGTTCCTGGAGGACGGGAGCCCCGAGTCGGGGGAGTCGAACTCCACGGCCGCGGGCGCGGGCGTGTCGGGCGGCACCGCCGGGAACGGGGGCTCGTCCTGCCCTTTGGGCTCCCGCTCCACTGAGTCCGTTTCATCCACAGATATGAACACCTGGGACATGCAAAACCAAAAACACACTCTCAGAGTAGCGATCGTTTGCTCTGTGCTGGACTTGACTGAGGGACCCGCAAGGGAGAGACCTGCGGAGCTAATCCTCTGTGAGAGAGGGTCTTCCTAAGAGGGTGAACCTGAAAGCCCCTTAGGCAGGTCCTGCTTAAGAACAGCTACAGACTTCCCAAAATTCCAGCCTAGCCTTCACTCTATCCTAGAGGCACTACAGCTCCAATCTCTGCACAGGATCCAGGCTGATGGAGCTGTGCTAACCTCCATCTCTGCTTCCCAGGGCTGCACCTCTGCAAATGCCCAGTGCTGCCCACAGCAGATGGTGAGTGGGAAGGGAGTACCTACATCGTTGCTGATGGTGGAGTCCCTGTGGATGAGCCGCTGGACGTGGCTGTCGATGCTGCTGCCCGACGAGAACTTGGCCAGCGTGGCCGAGTGCGACTCCTTCTCTCGCTGCTTCACAACCACCTCGCAGGCCTTCCACTCTGCCATCACCTTCTGGTACTGCAGAGCGATGTCTGCGTCCACCTGCAGGCACACAGACACGTCCTGAGGTGCTGCTCCCCTGGAGAGAAGGCATTAGCACCGGGAGGAAGCCAGGAGGGAGAGGTCTAAGGCAAGTGCTGCACTGTGCATGGCCAGACCCACCTGCGCTGGTCCCACAGTAATAAAACAGGTCTTTGCTTTCAGTGGCTGTTGAAAGACAGACACAGAAACTCCCCTAGAGCTATTAAGGGACATGCAGTAATTTTATTACTCTGTCACTTGTCAAGAGCTGAAGAGAAACCACAATTGTGAGATGGCTCCAGGCTCTGGACTCTGCTGGCTGAGCTGCTACCCAAGTGTTCATGCTAAGAGCTGCAGGCTATTTGTCACTTGAGGTAGCTGTCGAGTCATAAATCATAAAATACAACAGTTAGTGGAAGGCTGGAGAACAGCCATGTCTGGGAGCACCCCAGATACTGATGGACAACTGCAAAAATACCATCAGAAGGCAAAGATGATAAATCACCTGTGATGACTTCAGTTAAGGACATGAGGAGTTCCCTGTACATGCAGGTGTTATGACTGGTTTCATGTCATTCATTTAACAGACTCTTACATTCAGTGTAAGCTTCAGTCCCCACAGCCCATTCCTTTGAGGAGTCAGTTATTACTGTTGTTCACTACTGGTGTTGAGTAGCTCCTTAGAATTCCAGGTAAGTTTGGAGCATCCCTGTGTTAGTATGGTACAAACACAGGGAGGAAAATCCTCTATAGCAGCCTGAATTCTGCAGATCAGATCTTTTCTATCTTGCATCATCTCTTTATGAATTTACTGTAATTCCTGTCATACAAACAGGCTCCATTATTTATGTCTTCTTGCCAAATCTGCTGTGTTCCAGCTGTACACATGCCCTTTGGAGATGGAGTTAGCATCCTTGAGATATGGCTTCACATCTCCCACTCTGCATCTGGGCCCTTTTTTCAGTTCTCATGAGCTAGGGCAACCAGCAGGGCTCACTCACTGCCCTCTGTGGTTTCTGAGGTACTGCATCTTCTTCAGATGCTGGTGGCATGGAAGGGCAGGAATTTGCTCAGCAGAACAGTACTGATGTACACACTGCAGCCAGAAAATCTATATAAACATCTGCAAAGATGACTGGATTCAGGGAGGAGAATCTGGACTGTGACCCAGTTTGAACAGTGAAGGGGTATATTTCTCCATCTGTGTTCAGAACTGGTTTATAAAGATTAGTGGGAGGAAAACAACTCAAATTGCCATAGCAATGTTTAGCAAGAAGAGAGCTGTTTATAAAGTGGCCCCTGTTTGCAAGACAGCTGATTTGCCCATGGCAAGGCTCGAGGTCAGGCCGCCCTTCTGCTCTGGAGGTGCTCACAGGGATATAAACTATCCCTTGGCATATAAAGTACTTGGGAGTTAGCAAATGCCAAATGTTTTGATATATAAACTACTCCTTATCAATTTAATCCAGAACAGGATAAGCTACTGCATGAGTGCTACCTCCCTGGTAATAACACTAACTGAAAAGCAGATTAATGTGTTAATTATATTCCAGGGCAAACCTCATTACTGTTCTATCCAGTTCAGCCAATATTTGGGTGATGTCAGGGCAAAGCAATGTTTTACCAACACACAGTCCAGCCCTTCCCCACAGGCCTGGGTCCTGCTGCAGTCCTGTGGCTCTGCAGGGGAGCACATCACTTCCTCTCCTTCAGGGAGTAAGTGCAACAAGTGACAGCACTCAGCAAAGGAGAAAGGTGCTGTTGCTCTAAACAGATTAGCAAAGGGAGACGGTGTAACTGAGAGGTGGGCAAACTGTGGTTTCATTAGAGGAAACGATACACTTCATGCCAGGTTTCAGATGGCAGAATAAGGCTGTGACATAACCTGGGCAGTTATTCATGACCAGTGTTAGCAGGAGCATGGGAGATGTTAAAAAGAAGAGTGTGGCATCTGAAGTCACATCGTGTGTTTTACAGGGGCACATATTTAAGTCTAACAAAAGCATAGTGAACTTACAAACCAAACCTTCTTCTGGGTATTTTTGGTCTCTGGACAGTAACTCCAGAGGGTCCATCTGGGCTGTTCCCAGCTCCAGCAGAAGTCCACATATGCAGATGCAGTAACTCAGCTAACACACCATATAAAAGAGAGATGAGTCAAGTTCCTATCCAAATGTCAATGTCTCCCCATTTTCTAAGTGACAGATTTGTGAACGTGCTCAGGACAAGTGCCCTGAGCCACAGGCAGAGCTGAATGCAGGTTCCCTGACTTCAAGAAAGAACTCCCATCTAGTGACTTTCAGACATAACAGCATGGTATCACAATCCCTCTGCTAACATGGGTTACCTATGTTTTCAGCAGCATTTTTCCCTTGGGAATATTTAACAGTAACAAAGACCAACCCTTGCTATTCAGAAAACAAAACCTACTCTCTGCAAAGGTGATTCCCATTCCTGGGAAGCCGTGCTTACCTGGTCCATCTCTTTCTTGGCCATCCCGAATTTGTAGTGACCCAACAAGAACGGCCACACTTCCTTCCGAATCTCGTGCTGCACCCCGCCATAGTAAACTCTCCTCAGTAATTCCAGTTCCTTGTAGTTCTACAGCAGCCAGGAGAAAGAGGTGTTGAAGGCAATATATCTGTATTTTCCTCAGGCACACTCAAAGACACTTCACACCGAGTACACAGACAGTGAAATACAGGCAGGGCACTAGACAGATTTTGCAGCTTGATTCAAGCCTTAGCTCAAATCCAGTGAAATATCCCATGAAAATAATCTAACTTGGAATAGACTGGAGTCATCATGAGATCAGTTGCTTTGAAGTTAATTCAGATCTTTGCCATCATCAGAGAAGCAAAGGAGAGAAGAGATTTTAAGAATCAACTCATTCTTACAAGACAGAGAAGTGGCCCTGTGGAGGGCAGAAAACACCTCTAATATTTCTTGGGGCCCATTCCAAGTGCTTCCACGCCCAGGGCAGTTGTGTATGGAGCTGAACATAAAGGTGTTGTGTTACTGACCTTCTTGTCCTTCTGGTACTTGCTCCAGACCTCCTTGGTGAGGCCCCCGGTGGCGCTGCAGGGCCGGTCCGGGGGGACGATGTTGTGGTTCACCAGGGCCGAGAGGTGAGTCCGCACCGTCGACAAGTGCCGGCAGTGGGCCAGCCCTGGGGGAATGTTCATCTGTGAGCAATGCCCAGCCCCTGGGACAGTAAACCTGCCACCAACATCCTGTGTGAACTGAACACTGCACGGTGTCACAGCGAGGAATTACAACAGAGCCGAAGATGAAACAGATCTTACACAGACCAGTAAAATCCAAGGAGCCCGTTACGCTGCCGTGGCAAACTACATTCTGTCTGCACATCCCTTCACCTGCTGCCATCTGCAGAACCCACAAGATACTGGCATTATGAAGCTGTGACACTGGAGTCACATCCACCCTACTGCCTGGAGCTTTTCTGACTCACAGCAATGAAGTTGGGGTGGGGCAGCTTTCTAAACCAAACATCCCATGTTGTTTAGATAAGGATAAAGATACCGGATATAAGAAGCTTCACTCACATCCATAAAAGGCTCTGGAAATGATCTGCCTCTTCATGCTTTCACACAACATCTTTAGTGGAGTTCTGTGGAGAGGCATCAACAGGACAATGGCAGGTTGTGAGGAGAGAGAGCATCAGGAATTTCATGCTGATCCTATGTCCTACACATAGCAATTCTTTCTCTGCACCAAGATTTATTTAGTTAAAGGACATGATAATAACAAATTCCACTTTTTAAAGCATTTTCCCCACCAACATTTTGGCCCCAAACAGATTCCCCTGGCACATGCAGCCACTGCTGCAGGTACACTGCAAAGGTCCACGTCAAATGAGGTGAACTGTTGTCCTTCATTGTAATTGTTAATGACTTGTTACAGATAATGCTTCCAGAGCTGAAGTTGTTACACTAGACAAAAGAACTAGATGCAATTTTTCTATCAAAATGCAACTGGAGAGTAGATTAATAGGTTAGTTCTATAAATTAAATTTATTGCTTTTAAGTCCATCTTTTTACGTTAGAAACTACTTGAAAATTGTTACTCTGGTGCTGCAACCACTAAAACCTTCCTGGTTTTACCTGTGGCATGCACACAGTCCCCCGGGAAAGCTCTCTGCACAGCTTGCTCACCGGTCGTGGATGCAGTTGCAGCAGCTGGGAATGTCGTAGGGAGAGCTGCCTGTGGAGCAGGACACACAGGAGGAGCCCTGGCTGCAGTGCTCCAGCTGCCAGGAGAGCAGGTTTGCCCCAAAGCCTTGCATCTCTATCATCTCACCGCTGTCTGCAGAAAAACCAAACAAGACAGCAGCACATCAGCCTTTTCCCTTCTTTCCTCCTCCTCCTTCTGTGCATTCTGAGGGTTCATGCTTTACTTCTCAGCAGGCTCTGAACCTTGATTCCAGAAACAGGAGAGCAGCATCCTCAGAATCACTGCTCTGGGCACAGCTGGACCTGCTGCATGCTGAGCAGGGGCCCTTCCCAGGAAGCCAAATCCCTTCACCATTTCCCCCTCTCTTGCCCATGCACATCCCAGTTCATGTTTCAAAAGAGAAAAGGGTGCTGCAGTGACAACTGAGCTGGCTCTTGTGTGATGCTATGGAAATGGTATTTATGGCCAGAAGAGATCATCTAGCCCAACCTTCTATTTAATTCAGGCCTCAGAATTTCATTTTGCAGTTCCTGGAATCAGCCATGGAACTGCTGGTCCAGCTGGAGTGAAAGTTGAAGCATGAAAGAATTAAGACAAACCAAGTCAGTTACTTTCAGAAGATGCTTCTTTCCCCCTCAGAATCAGATCCTATAAAATATTCAGCACAAAAGGACAGTTCCAGTCCTGCTAAAGTCCACACCAAGTTGATAAAAGGATACTCTGCAGGAATATGGGATCCAACAGTACAATGCAGCTTCCTGAGCTATCCCTGCTCCACCAAATCTATTTGCCTTTTTAACCAGCTTCAAGAAGGCAACTCAAAAAATCAGCAGTTTCCTTCAGAAAGCTTGGCTTCAGTTCTTCAGCCTTTCCAACTGCCATTTGAGCACGTGGGCTTTTTGGTTTATAATAAATAACTGGCCTTTCAGCTCACCCATGATTAAAATTAAGGCAAATACCATGATTTATGTCATAAAGTATGTCACTAAATTAACATTTATAAGCAAAATCCAGTCCCCTGGGCCGTGCTTTTCAAACAGACATTTATGGGGGGGGGCAATTCCAAACCATCTCATGCATTTTAAATCAAGGTAGCACAAAGCATTTTAGGAGTGTCTATTAGAAAATGGGCAGAGGTGAGGAAGGAGTGGAGTAAAACCATTTGTTAACAGAAAAAGCACAGGCTCATGCGGAAGCAATGTGTGTTCCACTACACAAAACAAAGTGTGATGCAAAAATGCTCTTCACCTTAATTCTTCAGGAAGGAGCTGAATGACCCAGTATTTATTGCAGCTTCTTATTGGGTTCAAATAAAAACCACTGGATAAACATTTTTAGATCATTTTTGCCTCCCCTCTACAGACAGGAAAAGTGGGTTTTTCAGTTTTATTTTTTTATTCTGTTTTTTTAGAGAAACAAGGAAAGAACCCCACAGAACCTAAAGATTCAGATGAAAGGTACCTGAATTAGTGAAGAATTAGAGTGAACAGCATCTTTTATTTAATTATAGTGGTATTATCTGTAACTTCAGCTACATGCAAAAGTCGAGCATGTTGCAAAATGTCAAAGCAAATGGCTGCAAACCTGCTACAACAGTGTTGTCATTATGGAACAGGGCTGCTGGCCAGGCAGGCTAGTCCAGCAGACACACCCCTAACTCTGCCATCCCCCTCAAGATTAAATAAGCAAAAGCAGACACCTGACAGCCACTCTAGTGGGATAAGTTAAAGTTTCCATCATCTGACTAAAGACTAAATTGTGTTCTTATGCTTTAGACCAGTTGGCTCTTAAGGTGTACGTGGCAGAGTTAAATGTTCTTCCTTCCCATTACTGCCCTATCCAGGCATGATCAGTTAGGACACACTGAAACTTCCTAAAACAGCATCTTTTTTCAGAGGGAACACTCTATTTTCAGAGCTTCTTTCCATCCATGCTTTCCAAGAAGTCTTTATTAATTTGGTCTGGGTTTTATCAGTTTCCAGGGGCTGCTCCCTTGGGATAAGTGTGTGGGGAGCCTAGAGGAATTTAGGAGGATCTCCTTGAACACCTGTTCATGCCTTGTCTAAGCAGAACTTCAGCACTGTACAGAGATGCAGGGCAATCAGCATCTCCTGCAGTCAGTCCCACCAGCCCAGGGCCAACATCACTTGGAACCAAAATCACTGCTCCACTACTTAAAGGTGTAAGAGAAAGCAAGGACTTCTCAGAATCCAGAACTACACTACTGGATCACAAATGCACACACTTCTCGAGAATACCAACTTAAATAATCTGTTA
The DNA here is from genome assembly GCF_001604755.1 of Lepidothrix coronata. Classification (NCBI taxonomy): domain Eukaryota; kingdom Metazoa; phylum Chordata; class Aves; order Passeriformes; family Pipridae; genus Lepidothrix; species Lepidothrix coronata. The sequence continues at coordinate 85,515 of NW_016690279.1, read as the reverse complement.
TGGATTGTTTTAGGAAAATAAATAGGTGACAGATTTGTGGAGGGTGGTGGAGAGTCTCACAGCTAATCCTCTGAAGCCCATCCAGCCTATGGATGCAAGTGAAATGAAAGCACTGACCCCAGAAAGGCACTGCATCTCCATACAACCTTCTCTGCACACCTCTGCTGCCTCTCAGAGGTGTCCAGAGTGGCCTCATGTACCCAAACCACCCCTGGGCCGACACTGTCCCTCCCCACACTCCTGCCCTCTCCTGCCCACGCAGGCACATCCATTCCTGGCCGTGCCCAGCACGTCACTGCTCCTGCTTCACTGGTTCTGCCCCAGTGCTGCAACCCAAGGCTGCCCTTCCCACTCTGTGCATGACCAGCTCCTGGAGGGAGAACACAGAGAGCTGTTACACTCCCTCCTTCTCTTAGGAGAACCTGCTCTAGTGTCCAGCCTTTAGGAAAGGAAGCCTCTGGAAAGAGAAGGGGTTTGCCTATTCAGCAGCACACAGGTCAAAGGAGAGGGAAGATGCTGTTCCCACTCCCCACAGGCTGTGAGCACATTCCCAGCCTCTCTGCACAATCCCCTCCATCTCCAGAGCTCACGGTGTACGTGAAATGTTCTTCCCTGCAATAATGCCAACACTGTTGTATGCATCAGTGGAAGGAGCTGCAAGGGAGCTCTGGGACACAGGGGAGGAGGATAAAAACCTTTCATCCTATTAGGAGCTGTGAGGTTCCGAGAGCAGATCATTGATAGCATTGCGTGTAGCTTATCTTCCTCCTCCTCATCATCGTCAACAGAGGTAGAGCGGCTGGCAGCTAAGTGGTGGTAGTTAATAGTTACTGCTCAAAGAAAATAGTGAAAGAGGAGCATAAGAAGAGAGAACTCGATTCTGTGGGAAAGCTCAAAAGGACATGGTCAGCAAAGATAAAGGACCTGAATCCTGCCCTCTTCTCGAGAGTACAAGCTCCTGTAAACAGGTATGAAAAATGAGTTTCTTACAGAAAAAAGTAGCTCCACCAAACTCAGGGCAGCCTTTGAGTGTGCACAGGCTGTGAGAGCACACATGTCACATCATGGCAAGGGAGAAAGGTCCCAGTGCCTGCAGCAGCTGAGTGTGCTTTTCAGCAAAGCTCTGCAAGAGTTCTTGGCTCCAGCTAGCTCCTGTCCTTCACCCTGCCCTCATGGGCAGCAAACCTTGGCTCCCCAGCTCTGCCTGGTCCTGCAGACACGTGGGACCCCGCAGCAGGGCCAGCCCCTCTGCCTGGCACAGGACCCACAGGTCTGTGCCCAGTGTGCCCCTGGACTCTGCAGTCCTCTCCATCCAGGCAAAGGCAGAACATGCTCTGCTGGTGTGTGCATGGACTTCTCTGTGCCAGACCAGAAGCCCCAGCACAGCCTGGCCACCACTGTGGTCCAGTCCCCGAGGTGAGGAGGGTACAGTGGAGATTCCTGTTTTTTCAGCTGCACTAAGTCCCAACAGGAGCAGTAACTCCAAATCCCCTGTAAACTTTAGGGTCTGATCTTCTGGGGAAATTCCTGCTTCTTTGTCAAGGGAAATAAAACCAAACATGCTGTTTGAGAACTAACTCAAATGCCTTCTTGCATGTAAGGAATTTGTATTCACTGATGACATGAGGTGGTTTGGTGCTTGGGAATTCATTAATTTCCTTGGAAGGGCCTTTATTTATCCATTGTTAAACTTAGAAGTTCTTGCTTCTAAGCCAGGAAAACTTAGCCCAAGGGGTTCTTGGAGTACTGTAGGAGTTGAGTTTTATGGGGTTTTTTTCCTAATAACAACAATATAAGCAAGCAGTGTGGCCAGTAAAAATATCCTCACTTCAGGAGCAAAGCTGCTCTTGGCTAGTCAAGCAATCTTTTTGGTTTTAGTTTGCAAGCCCAGGGGAGTATTTTGGAAACTTCCTCTGCAAAACACAGAGTAAATATAAATAAAATTCCCCACCTCGACTCCATTCCTAAGATAACAAGTCCCACTGCATTAAGGAAACCTAAGCTGTACGTGTTGATCACAATTATCTCCTCAGTGCAATTCTGTGATAGGGTTTCCCCCTCCACCCCCCAAAAACCTGGCTTGTCTGTTACCTCCAGGTACTTCCCAGGATATTACTTCAAGGTTTATCAGATGTTTAGTTTGGGTTTTTGTTTGTTTGTTCTAAACAAAGCTGAACAAAGGCACTTACTGTTGTCGTGTTTGTGTCCGGGATAGATAATTCTGAACACGTAGTCTGTGGACGTGTCCTCAGCTGGCACCTCCTCCATGTCCACGGATTTATTGCTGTTCCGTTTTCGAAGCTTTGGAAATACCTTACCCTAGAGAAAATAATGATTCCATGCATTCAGCTATGAGTGACTGACAGAGTACAACAAACTATTACTGCAGACCTTTAGCATTTTAAGTCTTCAAACTTTCAATGATGGGAGGAGGTGAGGGAGAAAATGTGGAGTCATACACAGCAAGTGGTTCAGGGGCACGTAACATGATTTTCTGGGCACTGTAAACCAGCCTTTTCTTGTAATCTGTGGGAGCTGGGCACCCCAAGCCTCCAGCAGCAGCTCTGTCCCAGTCCATCCGAGTCTGGTTCCTCCCACCTGGCTGTATTTTGATACAACAGCAGACTCCAGTTCATTGCTCAATGGGGCAATGAAGGTATGAACAATTTTTATAGACTATCTGTATAAGAATCAAGTTTGACTAAATGGAGTTATTTTGCCTCCCACTTTACTATAAAGCAGCTGGAAATGAATGCCCAGACCTTGTGGATCAGGCACATTAAGACCAGCCCCACCTACTCCAACAGCCCACCAGAAAAGACAGTACCTTGCCCTGTTGGGACCACAGTGGTGGCTCCAGCTGACCACGAGGCAGGAGACCATTTTCCAGACAGGACAGGAAGGCGAGGAGGTGCCCTCCTTGGGGGAAGTGCAGTGGAGGCTTCTGAGTTCCATCCTGGCTCACCAAGACTAATGTCCATCTGCTTTCTGCTGCAAAGAAGGACAAGGGGAGTCCAGACTGTTACACTAGAACCTCTGTTTTCTACTCTCACTTTCTAAATGAATTTTATTGGTGATCATCTCTAAGTAGTTCACTAAACCTCTGTAAGACACAGTGTGATCTAGGGATGATCTCAGCCCTTTAGTCCTAAAGAATCTCAAGATACAAGCAAGCTGTGACAGGCCTCCTGCAGTTGTCATCCTCTATCAGCTGGGATTGCAGATTTTAACACTCATTCCCACACATCCATAATGAGTCAGAGGTGTTCCTGACACTGAGAGAGAAAGACATAGTTCAAGTGGGTCTCCTGCTTATGTATTTTAAAGCAAAATATTTAAACTGTCTTCTAAAACAGGCTCTTAGTTCAAGAAGTCCTTCAGTCCAATTGTAACTCAAATATGACTCAAATAAAATTTCTAAATGTTCTGTGTCTTTGCTCTGTGATTCTGACTTGAGGTTTGTGGTCAGGAGAGCAGTGGGAGAGAAGTGGCATTCCAGATTCTCCCTCCACTGAGCAGAATGGGCTCGTGAGCTCTGGGTGGTCAGAGGGTGACAGAGGGTGCCCTGGTTACACACATGCTCTTTCTACAGGCTGATGATCCCACTGTGGACAAGGTTGACAGGCCTGCTTTCCCCCCCTTCCTTTTTTGAAATGCTCAGTGGATGGGGGTCTGTGCTTACAAAGCCAAAGCTTCCATGTTTAACACCTGCCTCTGACAGCTTCCTGTAAGTGCAGTTCTGCACAGACATCCAGAAAAACCCAACACACAGAAAAACCAAAGCACAGAAATCAGCTGACACTGGAGTGCTGGCACAGGAGCCTCACTGGGCCCTTCAGTGAAGGCAGCTGAAGATGAAAAAGCGTTTGTCTCTGTTCATAACAACCCCTAAGAGGCACCACATAAACTGGCAGCAGCATTACCATTGCCCGGGCAGGGAGGCTCTGGGGGACACAGGAGAGGACGGGTTATGCTTACGTTGCTGATGGCAGTGGATGCAGACAATCTGGCTCAGTGGCACTATCAGTGCGTAGTCCCAGTAAACACTAAGAGGGAAGGAAAGTGCAGGAAACATTGGTTTTTCCATATTCATTAACGTGCTATGAAAAATACACATGAAGTTTTAGAAAAAGAATGGTGTGGATTAAGCATCTGAGAGCATGGTTCTGGGGTTGAAGGAAGCATTCCCTGAGGAGACATACCTGCCTGGTGCAAGACTACCTGTCTTCCTACTGAAGCAAAATCCCAAATCCAATGAATAACTGATCTAAGGAGAGACAATGACATTGCAGGTCTCTCTTCTGAGGCTGAGATCAGCCACAGGTGCCAAGTGATTTGGGACCTTCTGAAAGGATGTACAAGAATTCTAATGATAGAAGGTTGTGTTGAACCTTTTCTCCTGAACACATGGAAGAGCAGGCTTTTGTTTTCCTTTAGAAAAGGTCTTATATCCAAATGCAGGACAGGACCCTTGGAAAGTTGCTTCATCTGTGACAAAACAGGAACAGAACCCAAGCTGTCCAACACCTCAACTCAGGCACTAGTCAGAAGTCCTTCCATTAAATCAGCCTTGTTACACTTATATCATGGTGTCAAGTATACAAGGAATAAACACTGTGAATGCTTCCCATCTTTCCTGAGTGTAATGAATACCTTTTCTCCAGCTCTGAATCTCCAAGGGTTCCATTCATCAACTGGTTTGGAGTCCATTTTAATGTCAAATTATCTGCTGACTGATGAAGGGAGAGATACCCAGGAATTGCTTCCAGGTCATCTTTCTGTTCACAGAAGCAACAAACAGACAACCCAGGTGATTAAAGTGCACAAAGTACCTCTAGAAGTTATATGTTCCAGTGTTCCTATGCCCCATAAATTCCAGAGGTGCATTATCTGGGAACTGCTGAGGGAAACCTTAACAACAAGAGTACTGGTATTTAATATTACTACTAGAAAGAGGGGGAAATCACAATAGAATCACTGGGTTTATGAAATATGGTCCAGTATGTTTGTTCCTGCCTACAGGCCCACTTCACACTCACACTGGGCAGGCAGTGAAAGCATCTGTCATGTCCTAATCTCCCTCAGCACAACAGAGTCAGGCAGGAAGGCAGCACTGTCCTGAGCCCCTGACAAGTCTGAGCTGCACCCTCTCCTACCCCACCGACTTCTCAAGCCAATGGCCCCAACCTGCCCGGCTCACCGGCTGCACCAGGACGTTGTTCTTGCCGTACAGGAGGTGTGTCCGGGAGTTCTGGTGCAGGGACTCCACGTACTCCCTGGCTGAGGCAGCAAAGGGATCTTCGGATGTGCTCCCGCTGGAATGGCGCTTCCGGATCTGGCACAGACACACGGCCAGGGCAGGTCAGGGGGACAGGGATGGCTGTACTGAGGGCAGGGCAGGGGGACAGGGATGGCTGTACTGAGGGCAGGGCAGGGGGACAGGGATGGCTGTACTGAGGGCAGGGCAGGGGGACAGGGATGGCTGTACTGGCAGGGCAGTAACCCAGGAACTGTGCCATTCAGACCAATCTCCACAGAGTGGAACTTCTTGTGGATCCAGGAGACTTTGCAGAGAAATCACCTGAACTCTTACTCAGCCCTGAGCACAGCAGCTCAGAATCTCTTGTGAGTTACTTGGCCAGATCACAACTGTCAACAGCCACAGAATTTAGTGCTGGATCTCAAACTTTTCTACATTGAGACAAAGAGGACGCTGGGGCCCAAATGGACTTCTAATCTGTGATAAAGGCTCCATTACAGAACAGAAAGGTTGATCCAGATTCAGATCTCTCCCTCATGGGGTTGTTTTTATTATCAACCCGCACCTTAACTCAGAAACAGCCACCCAGTAAATACCTACTCCCAGGGCTGGGCGCTTGGAGGGCGAGTCCTGGCGGCCGTGGACGCCCTGGATGCGGTGCCGCTGCACCAGCTCGTCGGCAGAAGGGTCTGTCCAGTAGTGATCAGCTGTCTTCAGCTTGGTGTACTCCAGAGCACAGGGACCAACTGGGAAAACAGCCAGCAGAGAAACCTGAGCCTGGTCACAAACACACAGTCCCATCCTGCTGGCTGAGCACTGAAGGTGAGATCTCCTTCTCCAGCCAAGTGAATATTAATGATCTCTGATCCTACAGGATCAGCCCATAATACAGACAACACATAGCAGGTCCTGTTACCTAGGGCTGTGTCAAAGTACTCCTGTAGGCCACAACACCCTGCCACAGCAGCATTAGCAGTTACAATCTGCCAGCAAGCATTCAGTAAAAAGCCATTCCCTTTCTGTTTTCTGATCCAACCAAAAATTAATAATAAAAACAGATGACCGGTCTGTACTGGGCTTGTAAGCAACAAAACAACATCTTCTGCGTGGCTCTGTTATAAATAGCTAAACTACATGTGAGAGATAAAAATCATCTCTTGTAACAGTGTTATAATACAAAACGTTTTAAGAAACAATTTATTTTCTTCAGCATAAGAAGTAACTTTGCAAGAACTCACCCAGAAGAGAAGCCAGTATTGGGCCACAAACAGGATCTGCGAGTAAAGCTTCTTTCTCATAATATTTACTAGAAATAAAAGATCAGAGCCCAATTAAAAGTTGGGTTTGCAGCTAAAGAACCCTTTTACAACACAGCGTGTCCCGAACTGTGTTTAAAGATCATTAAAACATGTTGTAAGAATGCTATGGAGAAATTAATTCAGTTTATTT
>NW_016690279.1:49709-78791 GCF_001604755.1 Lepidothrix coronata | reverse complement strand
GACATCTGCTTTAGAAGCAGATAATTTCCTAAACTATATCAATAACATTGACTAGATCTCCATGGAGCATAAAAGGAGCCTGGAACCACTAATTCAATAAAACTACACCCCGGATTTCTACCTTTAACCAGCTGACCACCATCCCTCCTTTGGATGCACATTCTGCCCGTGATCAGCTGTGATAATCCCAGGCAAGTCACCTCCTCTCAATATGCTCATTCTGCTTCATCTATTTTTTAACTGAGCTCTTGAGAGGCAGGAGCTTGCCTTGTGCTCAATGTGTTTACCCAGTATATTTGATCTGGGGCTTTGGGCACTATTGCAATATGGAGACAAACAATAACTCTCTGCAAGCAATTTTGTCCATTTTCCACAGAGACCAAACAATCCACACGTTCTTAAACACCTCTTTCATCTGTGAGGAATCACCTCCAAACACTGTCAAGAACAATGAACTGCTACAAATAGGAGCTCCTGCAGTGACCCTAAAGTCTTGCCATTACAGCAGGCAAAGCTGCCTTACAAAACCACACAGCCAAAAAATCCAAACACCCACATTTCTGGAATGCCACTGTCCTCTGTGGTCTGTTCACTAGGTGGGGCTCAAACTCTAAAGCACCTGCTCCTCCTCTAGGACAGAACAGCTGAAGGATGTGAACATGGAGCATTGGAGCAGTAATGTCAAAAATGCATGGCAACAAGCCTTAGGAAGAGGTTTGTTTTATTCACCAAATCAGGTTCTCAAAATCACATACCTGCAATTAAGGACCTGATCCTAACTCATCTAAAGGATGGGGAAGGCAGGAAGGTGAACACCTCCAGCACACAGTAATGGAAAAATTGAGAGCAAACTCTCTTAACTTGTCTCCTGGTGGATTACATGGAAAAGAAATTACAAAAACCTTGTGCCCATGTACCCACAGACACTGAGACAGCGACTGAAATGCTTCCATTAACTCTGGCTCTGCGACACAGCCAAGCCTCCCTCTGCCTCTGCTGCACACAGCTCATAAACCAAGCTGGTATTACATGTCCCAGAGCAACAGTTTGCTTGAACAGCACAAAAACCTTTCTTCCATTCTCTTGCTTTTTAGTGGGAAGATACATCATGAAAATAAAGCTGATGACAAGGAAAACAGTAATGCAAACTTGGAAAATACTGTAAAAATAAGTTGTTCTGCCCTAGCTCTCGTCCTGGGCTTTGATGGGAAAGAATGTGTCCCCCAGTGTGCACTGACAAGAGGACTCCTGCAAACCAACTGCAGTGGCAGCAGATATACACATACCCTTCTGGGACCACATCAAGCTTTAGGGTCCCTCCCTTTATCTTTTTATGGGAAACTGTCCCCAGTGTGCCCCATAAGTCTTCTGTATCATCACTAATGGGAGGGCAAGAAGGGTAAGAGTTAAGAGCCACCCCTTGGGAAACCACAGCTGATCCTGGGCAGCAGGAAGCAATGACAGAACAGAGAGAACTTGTCTTTTCCTCTTAAGGAGTCCCTGTGGAATACATCCATAAAGCATTGATGCTCTTCTCTGGTTTTGCAAGGGAAGATTCATTTTACACAGAGCTTGACTTTTATAAAAAGGAAACATAATTCAAAGAACCTGTTTTCACAACCCTAAGGTTTTATGTCATTAACTCCTCCTGTTTTAATTTTCCCTTCTTTCATCTACAAAGGGCATTTTCCTCCCTGACATAGTAAAGTTCCAAAGGATTATTTTCAACTCATAATCTATTAGAAGACATTCCTATTCCACTAAGATCTAGGTCCCATTAGAATCTGGGCACCTAATATACTTGAAGTTAGGGTTTTCAGCTGATTTCTGGAAAGCTGAATGTCTGTTAACAGTTTTTGTAAGCCTGAAACACCATCATTGATTAAAAACAAAAGTACATTTTTTTCTAAATGTCTGTGCAACTGGTTTTCATCTGACCAGAACTCTGCATCACAAAGGTTTGAAGACTTTTGATGAAATCCCTTGTTGCAGATACCTAAACTCAGCATCAGCCCAACAAATCCCTGTTTCTGCTTCTTTTCTTACCTGCAGTTGTCAACAATGTACTGCACGATCTTGTCGAGCACCTTCTCAATCAAGGCTGTCCGAACCCAGATGTGTTTGATGGCCTGAGGGGTCAGGACAGGAGTTTTGCTCGTGGTTGATCCCTGTCTCTTGAGGGGTTCCTGCCCACTGGGCTGGTTTTTCCTGCAGAAGGTGATAAAGTAAAAGTAGTCAGAATTCCGACTGCTCTTCTCCCCGTGGGGAGGGGTTGGAACACCCCCTGTGTGTCTGACCAGTGCAGGTCTGTACACGAGCTGTCTGCACCCCTGGGGGAGCACTCACTGCCTCTGGGGTGTGCAGTTCTAGTCAGACACCACCAGGGATCTGCTGAAAACCACGGCTCTGAGGATTCAGGATGCCTCAGTTCTGAGTTATTTACAGGAGGAATCTGTAAAGATTATCCAGTTCACAGGGACAGCTTCCTGCTGCACAGCACTGCACATTGCCTTGGCTCTCTGCATTGGGCTGAGAGGGGAACAGCAACCCTCTTAATCTCTTTCCCAGAAAATTTTCCCCTTAAAATAGCAGAAAGTTCAGGTTTGACTCAATGAGGAAAGAAACTGTGACATCCACAATCTGCAGGAGAAAATCCATGTTCTCAAACAATGCTGTTCTTTGCCAGCACTCAGGTTCCCTTTCAGGAAACTGTTCAGTTACAAAGAGTAAATACATTTGTTTGGGGCTCTTTGGGGTGAGATCTGTAACTTCTCTCTGCATTTACAGTCCCTGGTCCTCCAGGAGGCCATGACAGCACCTCTACAAGGCAAGAAATACACACCAGCACTGACAGCTGAGCAATTCCACTGTGTTTAGCTGCATCCTAAACAGGGGCTTTCTTGAGCCACAACCTTGGGACCAGTGAGGCAGCTCCAGCCCTGCTGTCTCATTTCACACACCCAGCAAAGTGAGTCCACCCCCTACAGACCTCCCATTAGTCTCTTTACTGTGCACATTTTCCACAGCACTTAAATTTTGTGGCTGTTAATAGTTGAAAACCACAAAATTCCAAGAGAAACCACAGAATTTAAGTCATTTGCTCCTTTCTGTCAGAGCACACAGCCAAAGATCTCTAGTAGTTAGAGGGGGGTTTGAGTGGGCTCGTAACCAGGAGAGGCTGCTGAATTTTCAACAGAAAGCATCCTTCTTCCCAATATTTTAAGAAATAAAATGAATAAAATGCCAGTCTGTATCAGTAGGCCCACAATTAAAAATATATCAAAAATAGGTACATACCTGCTAAAAGCTACATATCAAAGTCTGATAACTACAAGTCTAATAAAGATAAATGCCAGAAAATGACACAGAAATATAAATGCTAATTTAAACACTTGTCAATAATTGAAGACTTCAACAGAACAAGAAGTTAAGCTCTCTTGGCAAAGCCCTTCTTACAGCAAGTTAATCAGAGGCTAAAAGTTCCTGTGATGTACAAAGAGCTCTCAGGGCTCAGCAGTGCCTACACACAGAAGAAAAAACAGTCCTGTCCTCAGCTTACAGGACAAGACACTCCTCCCACAGGCTCAGGCACTGTGACTCCATTAGCAGAACCACATGGAAAATTTTAATTGCACAACTCACCAGCACCAAGAAATTTAAGACTTTCTGTAATCTCTAGTCCTTGACTCCAGGACAAATTCTGTTGTGCTCAACTCCAATATGTACTTAACAGCTTTCCTATATCATCCTTCCTCCCATCAGTTTTGTATCCATTAACTTAACTATTCCTACCATGATACCCACAAATCTGTCACTGGTTTGACAGAAGCATGCCAAAACAGCTTTGCCACTAAGTCTGTTCTTTGGTTCCTCTTTCCACCCACTCCCTTCCCACCAAGCTGGTCCACCATACCCTGACTGTGAGCCCTCTGAAATCACCAGCAATTAGTCACTTCTGGTGCTGTGTGTGGGCTGGACGTGCTGCTCTGCTGGACTGAGCAGCACAATGAAACACCAAAGGCCCAGTTCCCCACCTCTGCCCCTTTGCTTGCTGCCAGCTTGATCAAACACAACCATCTGCCTCGTTGTTACAGCCACGAACGAGACACGTGGCCCAGGCAGGCCCTGAATTCCCGGAGCAGTCTGTGTGTGCCCAGCACGCTGCACACACACACACACACACACTCTGCAGGAACTCTGCTGACAAACAGACCCCGGCCTCACCTGCTCTCCACCTGCTGCTGCAGCTCCTGCACCTTCTTGCACACGTCCCCAGCGATGGGACACGTCTTGCCCACCTTGGTGAAGAGCGCGGCCACCTTGTCGGTGCGCAGGAAGCCGGCAGCCCTGCGCCTCAGCATGTGCAGCAGACACGCCTCCACCACGCCTGCGGGACAGGGCACAGTCAGGGGGACAGGCAGACACACTGGAACTCCAAATCAGATCGTGCCAGCACGTGTCTAACCTGCAACTACAAGCACCTTGTAAGGTACAGATAATGGCAGCACAAAAACAAACTGAAATCTCCCAGTAATGTCACCCCACTATGCACATCACAGACTCACAGAACCACTCTGTAACACACCCTGATGGCACCAGCAAAGCACTGCACTGCACTATGTCAGCCTTGCAAGACTGCAGCAGAAATCTATCCTGCTCCCGTGTAACCTGCTGCAGGAAAGAGAAACAAAAGAAATATAAATTAAAAAACCCAAACAACAAACCAAAACAAAAAATAAGCCTTCCCTGTCTATCGGCTTTTAAAGTGAGACTGCAGATGAGTCACACAGCCAACGCTGCCCATGTGAAGGGGTGAAGGATTCATTCACAGGGAAGAGAGGAGCCAGCTGTAGTGCCAGGTGTGCCCACGCAGCAGGGCAGCCCTCACAGGGTCTGCGTGAGCACCCAGCTCTCCTGCACTGCCTGACAGCAGGGCAGCCCCGGGGGAAACCACAGCTCCAACTGCACATGAAATGTTCCTCACAGGAACACATGCCTCTCCATCTGCTCGGATAGTCTCTGCCTCTCACCCAGCACTCAGTGGCTCATTTTGAGAGAAGGCAGCCTTTTGTTGTTGCACTTCACGCCCAACACTGTCAGGTGCTGAGCACTTCTTGAAGACTCCTCTCCTTATTGTACTGGAAGGCTCCAAATCCCGCAACACTTGAATGCCTGCATCTGAAAAACCCCTGTCTGCACTGCTCAGGCCCTGGAACTAACCCGAGTGCCACTGAGCAGCAGGTCTAACACCGCTTCCCATGCTGGTGTACTTCCAGCCAGAACTACTGCCCCAGAACACAACCACCCCATCAGGCACAACAGCCTGGAAAGAGGACCAGGACTCCCGGGCACATCCCCGCGTGACCCTGTGAGCAATCAGCTCATGGCAGAATCGTGCTCTGCCATCACAGGACATCTGCGGGGGCAGAGCAGTGCCTGTCTGACACGAGCAGGAGAGCCGGAGCCCGGCACCAGCACCATCCCCGCGGCCAGGCTGGCTCCGCTCCGAGCCAAGGAGCATCCGAGCCGGAACAGCCCGGGACAGGACAGAGCTGCCCGGGGATGGAACAGCCCGGGACAGGACAGAGCTGCCCGGGGATGGAACAGCCCGGGACAGGACAGAGCTGCCCGGGGATGGAACAGTGCAGGACAGCACTGCCCGGGGATGGAACAGTGCAGGATAGCACTGCCCGGAGATGGCAGCATGAGACCTTCTGCACATCACAGTCCTACCTCCTCTCTAGCAACCATCACAACAGCTCTTAACCCAGCAACTGTTCTGCTCTGCCTTTCAATCAGAAATAAAGAATAAGAAAAAAGAGAAGCTGCTTTCCAGATGCCCGGAGTAATGCAGCAACAATTGGTTCCAAACTCTAAACGAAGCAACCTGCCTTTAAAAATAACTGCAAAGAAGTGCATTGTTGTTGCTTAGGAAACAGGGTCTCTTCCCACCTCCACTGTTTTTTTTTTATTTCTTTAAAACAATAAAATATTAATGAAACAAATTCAGTGAAAAGCACAGCAGGCACAGCTTTAATTATTAATAAATGCTGCAGCTGCCACTGAGGGCAATTTCCACAGTGACTGTCTCTCAAGCCCCAATATTTAATTAGTCCATTGTGACATTTCTCATCACAAGGACTTGGGTAACATCAGTCCCCAACTGCCCGTAGCACATGCGTAGGGATTTTTTGTGAGGGGAGAGACACTGGACTTCACTGCTGGATTGCCTCAAAATGTATGTTCCACAGCATGAGAGATTAATGCACGTCCAGTTCTGCGTGTAAGGCACCCTCAGATCAGGGTGCAGGTTACAGCCCTGCTGCTGTGACCCTCAGGGCACTTCATTCTCCTCCACTTCACCCCCTGACTGAGACTTACAGCACTGGTTGTCTCCAGTTCTTCTGTCCAGGCTGCTTCCTACAGGAACTACTCCAGAACAGCTGACTTTACATTGACACCTGACTGGATCTGAACACGCTTCCAAACACACCGTGTCTTGTATCCAGTTAACTACAAAACATCCAAGGAGGGCAGCACACCTTGCCACAGAGGTGCCACCCCAGCCCAGCCCAGGGGACTGTGGGGATGTCACCCTGGCAGCACAGGACAGCAGGAAGGCACCTCTCCAGCACAGTGAGCAGCACGAGAGTGGCACAGCACAGCAGCCAGGGACAAGCTGCCTGGCAGAGCCCACAGGGCTTTCCCTTGGCTCTGTGTCCAAGGCAGGCACTGAGCTCGCTGCACCTTGCCAACACTGCCCACAGCCAAGCTCAGCTGGAAAGTAAACTCAACACATCCTGAACACACTGGGAGAAGAGTCACCTCAAGCTGCAGAATCTTTTAAAAGACAGGAGAGGACCTTGGCAATGGTGCTTTTTGATAAACCAAAAATAGGCAATGCCCTGGAGTCCCAAAGTGCAAAGCTCAGCTTGCGGCCTAAAGAGATAACACACGAACCCTCCGAGGGGTTGTACCTGTGGGACAGGGAAATGAAGTTATTTACCTATTCCAAAGAAAATGAACCATTTTCCCCTCTTTGGAATCTGACACTCTAAAAAGACACTAACTGACACCAGAAAGGCATCAACAGGTGGTCATGTGCACACACACATACACATGCTGTTGGATACAGGTGTGTGTGCACCCAGGTCAGTAACTACTGTGAGCTCTCTGGGCACAGCCCTATGTGATCTGAGCCTGCCTACAGTCACTGCACCTACAACAAACACAGCCAAAAACTCATCACAGAAAAAGGCAGCAACTCATTACACACGGATTGGAAGAGCAGCACTGCACTGGGAATAAACCAGCACAGCTCAGGTAATTCCCTTGTATGGTTCCACTGACAGCAGCCATCTAAAAATCCATTAACTCCAGCCAGTTTTGAGGAACATTCCCTGCAGTATCCACTGCTGAATTTAATTAAGTGCAGATATATTATTGATTTACAGTTCAAATAATCACGGTGCCCACCAAGCTTTGGAAAATGTCACTTTTTTATGACTTCACCACGGCTACTTCTCGCAGAGTCAGGTGAACGAGGTCGGTTTTCTCCTTTTTTGCCTCTAGGAAAATCTTGACATGACTTAATGGAGTGTGAAATGAGAGCTCTGAGGCTGGAAGGGTGGTGAGCAGAGAAAAGAAGGCCTGTCGAAGGATAATTTATGGGGTATATTTAGCAGATGAGATTTTCTTCAGACAGGAAGAAATACTGCAGCTAAATACCTTGTTTTCATGGAAACTGTGCACAGGGAATCGAATTCCTGAGGCTGAAGAAATTAAGAACAAGTGAAAAGAGGAGGATGATAAAGAAGACATCAGATGCTCACGATCTCCAGCTGCTGTTGCTTTACCCAGATAACCCCAGACCTGCCCAGTCTGAGAGCAGTGTCACTGCCCAGTCCCTGCACGCTGTGTCACTGAGCAGGGCAGGGGAGGCTCAGCTGTACCTGTGAGTCAGCCCAGCAGCCAAGGACTGCAGAGGAGACACCCAGAGGTGCTCCTCTGCCCTCATTCACCTACTCCTGTTTGGTTCTGCCACATAACATCCTACGTTCAGTCATTCCCTGGAAAATAGGAAAGTCTCTAAATGGACAATCCTCACTTCTAAAGATAGCTCTGGCCAGGAAACATCAGGGCTGGAAGCTGGTGACTGCTCCCCTTTCAAATCTTGACCATTAAGCTTCAAGGATCTCAATAACCTTCAGGAAATGGAAGCGTTTCCATTAAACACTGTTAAGGGTAAATCAAAATTACTGAGCTTCCTCTAAGTATTGAATATGATCCAATTAATGGCCCAGGATTAAAGCAAAAAACTTAGCAGAGTTCTCTAAAAAGCACAACAGATTATGTTTCACTTCTCAGACTAAAAACACGTGCAGTTAAAAAACTGCTTCATTTCACATCAAAGCTAGTATTCACTCTCTCTTCTCCCCTCTACAGAACACCACTCATTACTTTAAGCATCATCTTTGGAGCACAATCAAAAACCTTTTAAATTTGTGTGAAAAAATATTTGCCTCCCCCTGATTATGATCATCTCTGGTACTCTCTTTGGGCTAATGTGTTTATCAAGTGAGGTAGAATCTCTGTACACTGTTTTTTAAGCATTATTCATCACCAAAAATGTTTGTTTTCCAAATAGGAGCAGTAATACAGTGAGGGTTGTGTTTTGTTTGTGAGAGACTTGCATTTCCATAGCAGATTAACTACATTTTTTAAAAATATCTGTGCTGAGGTTAGAAAGCCAAAGAATTAAGATGATAAACTGTCAGGTTGAATAATGGTTATTTACATCTGTTTCTACAGAAGTTACATTTCTGTGAGCTAAGGAAAAAAAAGAGAGAAAACAGAATTTTCTGTCAAACCTATGACCATAGTGCTATTTAGAAGCCTCAAGAGAACCACCTAAAAACCCCAAAGCATAAGACATCTCTTCCTAATGGGGCTGATTTTCAGAAGAAGTGGAAAGCTGCCACTCCAACTGAAAATGAAGGGAACAGCTCGTTGTGTGGACACTCGGGTCACTCCATAAATGAGGTCCAGAACAGCTCCATGTCAATCTCCAGTTCCTTTCATCTGTCAACACTTTGGTGCCATATTTTAAACAGGAGGCAGGAAAAGGGCTTCTATCAGGAATTTACTTCTTGCCTTAAAAACCAACAGTTTCCCACATTGCTGCCTTCCACAATTTTACTGCAAGTTGTGGCTATTGGATATTCTTCTGGAAGCTGTACCCTCATGAAGCAAGCCACTGGATAAGGATCTCTGGGTAAGAAATGTCCTTAAGAGATACATTTCTATTCCCCAGCTGATTTTATTTTCCTGTCATGAACTTTAATCCAGCCTTGTAATTTAGGGCCACGAAGGAAAAGATTTCTGACTCATGATTTTTCATGGCTTGGGGCTGGCAATCGTGACGTTTGGTGACTCTGATAATTGCCTGGATTTCAGGTCCTGAACGAGAACAGAACATGAGCTCCAGCATCATGCAGTCATGGGTTCCTAATTAGATCTTCTCTTTCAAACACAATTAACTTTGTGCAAAATGGGATAACAAGTCATCATACGACCAATGAAGGCAACAGTCACACAACTAACACATTGTTGTGGTTAACCCTTGTGTCTGTGGGCAGTGCAGGTTGTTAACCAGCACTGCCAGGCAGTCCTGCAGCTCACACATCATTCCATCCCCAAAATACCTCCAGGAGTCACCAGCCATATTCATGTTCAAAGGATTCCCAATTTTCCACTGCCAGCTTTGACAGAGACTCATCCATGACTTCAGTGTTCCTACAAACATTTACAGGCCCTGAAGATCCCAGCTAAGCACGTGGCTCCAGAAAATGCAGCCACACAATTGCTTTCCTACTCCCTCCCACCTCCAGAATGAGTGGAGTACTCATCTGCTTTAGGAAGCTGGGGAGTAACTGTTAAACTGTTGGATAGAAAGTCCAGTCTCAGTGTTTTGCACATTAACTGCAATCCTGTTATACACTGAATTGGTGCTAAAACGTGAAGAGGACCCAAGAGTGTGTTCTGTTTCTCAGAACACACCAGTCCTTTTGCTGTGAACAGATCCTGACTGACTCAGAGCTATTCCAAATAACAATTCCCTCTACTTATTTTCCAAGAAGGAAGCATTTTACACAGATGATTATCCAAGTGTAAGTGCCCCAGGGCTTGTGAAAGGAAACTGCAATGGATGGCCCACACATCAGGTCTTGAGTGTGGAACTAAAGCCTGAGGCACAGACATCTCAGAAGCAGTTGTGGGTGACAGTTGTCCTCGCTCTGCTTCCAAGAACAACAAATGCTTGTGCAGTCCTCATGTACACAGACACTGTAGGAGCTTCAGAGCAAGAGCACCAACATGAGACCAATAATGCCAGCTCAGGAGTGCTTCACAGATGCAGCCATTTTCATCCTCAGCCTGGAGTCCAGCTCTGACCTGCCACAACCTGGCCCAAATCAAGACCTATTTGAGTCTCACTGACTGAAGGAAACACAGGGAAGCTGAAGGAGCTGCTGCACAACCGACAGGAGCACAGGAGAGAAACTGTACTGAGAAGAAGCAGTATGATGATATTCACCTACTACCTGGCACATTGTGCTTATAGATGTGGAAGTCACCCACAAAGGAAAGGATGGACCCTGCAGAGCTGGCCAGGGCACTCACAGCACTGCAGAGCTGCTGCATGGACCTCCTCATGCATGGACCTCCTCACACACACACCCACCTCTCCATGCATCTATCCATCCATCCATCTCCTCACCCATCCATTTACCTCCTCACACACCCTCCCAACTCTCCATGCATCTATCCATCCATCCATCTCCTCACCCATCCATTTACCTCCTCACACACCCTCCCAACTCTCCATGCATCTATCCATCCATCCATCTCCCCACCCATCCATTTACCTCCTCACACACCCTCCTTGACCACCGTGTCCAGCAACTACCAAAGGTTTCACAGGCAGCTGCTTCCAGAGCAGACTGGACTGGCAGCTGGGCAAATCACCCACTCACATCCCAAGGGACATGTGCCATGCAGACCTGCCATCCTCAAAGAAGGTTTACAAGAAGCCCCAAGCACAACATTAAATACCGTTCTGCAGCTCAAAATCAGAACTGGCCTTCTCAGTTCAGCCACAAAGGGATTCTGTACATTTTAATTAGCGGGTTTAATTACTGGCAGCAGATTTATTATTCAGGCCAAAAAAAGCTTTTAGTGCAGTCAATCCCTTCCTTAATTTGAACTGAAATCTGATTGAAAAGCCAAGTTCTGCATGTTTGACAGTGCCCAAGTTACTATTTTCACTCATGTTTAGTGCCAACCTTCCCCCAAGTAAGTACATTCCCTTTGCCAAGCAGGCATGTTGAATTTACATCTAAACAACATATATTTTGATTGTAACGCATCCCAGCCCTCAATAAGCCACCTGAAGTCTATGGCAATTAGCTTACAGCATGGGAATTCAGGATTATTTCATTTAATGCACTCAAAATATATAACAACAAACTACTGAGACTCATTTCAAACTATATATTAAAAACATAAAGACTGTCATTCAGGTAACAGTGTCTTGGACATTCAGGAATAAAGCAGTGCATTTGCTGTATGAATAAAGCATTCAGGAATAAAGCAGTGCATTTGCTGCAGTGCATTTGCTGTATGAAGCTGACTGAAGTTTTTTAATTGCTTAAAGCAGCACGTTACTGTCAGACCTGAAGATGGACAACTACACAGAAAAGGCTCAGCAAAGTGCAGGGAGTTTTTGGACGAACACAGCAAGTGTAATGCACTGAACTGGAAACCCTGTAAATACACTTCAGGTAGCTGGAGAGACAGAGAAAAGCTTCCTTTTTCTTCCTCCTTCCCTCAGAAGTGCAGCAGCTGGGAAGGGCTGGTGTTCCCGGCGAGAACACCTGCAGCCATGGAAGCTTCGGGCACTGGGGGAGCAGGGCTGCAGGAGGAGGGCTCAGCACTGCAGAGCCAGCTCAGCGAGGCCCCACGTCAGGGATGGCAGCTGCCGTTCCCAAGGAAACGTCTCCACAGAACCCAGGCTGGAAACATCCACATCCAGCTTCCCCCAGAAGCACCAGCCACTGAAGATGCCACAAACAGCCCTGTGTCACTGCAGCCTGGCCGAGCACACCCCTCCGGAGGAGCACACCCCACAGCAACCCCAGCCCAAGGCAAGGGGGAATTCTGTCCCACCACACCCCACAGCAACCCCAGCCCAAGGTAAGGGGGAATTCTGTCCCACCACACCCCACAGCAACCCCAGCCCAAGGCAAGGAGGAATTCTGTCCCACCATGGCACATACCAGCCATGCTGCAGAGGCCAAACGGAGCTGCTACAGCTCCAAACCACAGAGCTGCATCTTCTAGAAACTGGGGGGATGAAAGAGCCCCTGGGACATAACTGGGTTATACACTGGGCTGAGAACAAATACAGAACCCCCTGCACTTCCCGTAAGGATGAAAATGTTGGCACTGCTTTCAGCCATCTAGGACCTGGGACAGCTAGGAAATGTTCAGTTACTGATGCAGACAGACCCTGAAAATCAACTATCATGTATTTAAGAGACTCTTGCTAAACTCAGCCTTGCAGGAGAGTAAAATGATTCACAAGAATTCTATATTTATAACAAAGATTCACTGAAAATGACTCATGTACTGAGGCAGTCTTATTTTAAACAGAAGGGAAAAACCTCTTGAAGAGGCACATGAAACTGGAGTGGGGGAGGGAAGAGAACTGCACACACAGGAGAGCCCCAGCCAGGAGCTGCTAGCCAAATCTGCTGGAAGGGGTTTCTCCATTCAGTCAGCCAAAGAGAAAACAGAACATTCAGCTTCACCTGCTTCTGGTTTAGAGTTAATCAAGGTCTACGTTCAAAGCAGCATCAGGCTGGGCAATGATGAGTCAGCTCATGGAGTTATTAGTTCTTCAGATGCTGAAGAATCCAGAACACAAAACCAACTGGAATCACAGTGGGAGGAAGAGAGACACGTGAAGAACACTTTACAGTATTCCTAATTTTGGCCAAGTAGAGTCTAACAGAAATAGCTGCCTGACACCAAGCACGGCTTCCAGAACAGGATTTCAGGAACAGGGACCAGACAGGCCACACTGGGAGCTCTCTGGATCACACAGGCAATCTGCAGCAAGGGCACTGGCTCAGGGATCCTGCACCTCCTCCTGTCCTGGGACCAGTTCCCACAGTTACTTTTTCTCCTCTGTGTAGTACAAATATGCAGTAGATAAAAGGGGAATGTTTAACACAACCACAAAGTCAATGGAGGGAACGGCTACAGTCTGCACTAATGGCAGCAAAACCTTAGCCAGAAAACATGGTCAAAGCTGCCATTCCTGCACTGAGTATGCAGGATGAATCAATGCTCCTGAGCTGTAAGTCAAAGCTAACTTGCCAACAGCAACAGGCTGGTGAAGCACAGCAGAGCAAACTGGAATTCCAATGGTTTTGGAATATCACTTTCAGGAAAGGTTACTATTCTCTGACTTTGGCTGTCAGTAACGTGTGTCAATCCTTCCTTGTCTGAATGGTCCACTTCCAGCCAAAGCCAAATCTAACTTCCCCTCTGCTTAACCTCTGCACTGCCATCACACCTAACTGGGGAGCTGGCAGGCTGCAAATGCTCTGCTCTGGGAGATTCAGCAGTGCTGGGATTATGGCTGTTCTCCAATCACTCCCAGCATCGCTCCCAGTTGTCTTCCCTTTGAAGCACAGAGAGAAAGCAGCCAAGAATCCCCAGGCCAACACACATATTTACAGTTGTACAGAGCTTTCATTCTCAGCAGGATCTTGCTGTGATGTTTCTCCACACACTAAGTCTGGTTAATAGTGTTACATTTTTGTTGGCCCTAGTAAATTATGGGTTAGATTTCAGAACTGTTGAACCTCCATTCAACAGTTCCTTCTCGGGCACTGAAAGCAGTGGCTAAGTCTCCAAAGGAGCAGTGGGTGTGAGTTTTCTGAAGCTGACCTCTACTGAGAACCCACCACTGGACCATCCTTTATCCACCCACCCACAGTGTATCACTCCATCACCACCACACACACATCAGACTAGGTCTGCAGGGAACAGGCAAACCACCACCAAATTCTAGAATTTATTCAGACTTAGATCGATTCACAGACTTCTGAATACCAGCTGCTCTTGGTGTACATAATGTAGAACACTATTTCTACTGTCTATCTATCTTATTTTCTTTCTAATTCTTGGTAATGCCACTTCCAAAATACCATTTAAGGAAAAGTCCCCAGTGGCTCACTGATTATATTAAAAATATACTGGAATCTCCACAAAGTCATAGCCCAGGCCTCGAGTGCACCGTTTATGCAGTGCAGCATTTGGAGCAAGGGGAGAGCAGAAGTGTTGTGAAGATCTGAAACACTGGCCAATCAGCCAGTGCCACAATGCTGGCTGGAAAACTCACTGAGATTTTCATTGTTTTCTGCTTAAGCAGACAACAGCTCTTTCAATGCTCTTTAGAGCTGGATTGTGTCACCTGTCCTCAAAATGAGACACCTTATTCTTCAAACACATTGAGACAACTTAGAGAATGAAGAATTTTCAAGTGGAAGGTGTCCAGATTTTAACCCATATCTGTAAAAACTTCACCTTTTGGCAAGTATTCTCTGGGATGTGTCTTACCCCCAAATACACATTATTTAATGTACTAGTGCTTCCTGGTAAATCACCTGTCATTTTGGCCTGGTACTTGGATAATGACATTTTAGTAGGAGTTACTTTATGATTTGTAATGCACACACACATGTAGCAAATATAAAAAGGTGGCATGGGCCTGAACACCATGATTTCTAACGTCTAAATCCCTGCCTTTACCTCTGACAGCAGAGAAAATGCATTTCTAGAGGAAAAGTAAGGTTAGGTAGTGTTAGCTGTTCCATGTGACATTTACCACACAGGGCGATGATGTGGCTGCTGTCTTCATGGACGAACTTCCGCGTGACAGCTTCTTCCATGATCTGCTTTACCTGAAAGGAACAGAGAGAAAGGATTGTATGATCTCCACACAAACCAGCACAGCATTTGGGAGTTTCAGTTTCAATCATTGCTTGCCTTTTCCCCATCACCAACAGACTCACAACTCACACACCTCACATTTTGCAGGGAAGCAGGGATTTAAGGAGGGAAAGGACAGACAAACCTGAGCAGCTTATCATGGGATGAGGGAACTGCTGGCAGAACAAGGACAGGTCTCTGTGGTGTGCCCCCATAAAAGGCTGGATTATTGCAGCATGCCCAGCATACCCTCTGAAGAACTTCTCCAGAACAAGTTCCAAAGGGCTGTGCAAAACTTCATGATTCACCCTTGGCACAGTTCCTTCTGCTCATGAAACCAGATTATGTGTTGCCATGTCCCCTCTCTACTTGTGCCCTTCTGCTCTTTTTCAAGCACAAAACATCCCTGAGCTACACAGGCACACAGCCCTAGAGGGCTTTACGGCCACCTTCCTCCTGCCTGGGGACTTCACATGCCACAGCAATTACAACTTATGCTCTCAACGCTCTGCTGCACCAAACACTGTACAAAATTATTATAGAACCTACAGAGAAGGCAGTGCCTTCAGTTTTTGCTTCAAGACACGATTTAACAATTACAGCAAATAAAATTACATTTATCGCACTTCTTAACGATTTAAAACAAAGCTCTTTTCCAGTTTCAGGGCTGATGTGTCAAGCTCCAGAGGGAAATCAGGGTAAATTACCAACTTTCAAAAATTAAGGAAGAAACAGACAAATCTTACAATGAGGCTCTTGGTGAGAGGCTGCACTCACCCTCCATTCATCTGCTACCTTATTCCTCCCCAAAGGCTTCCTCAGCCTGACACCAGATGAAAACTATTTGCCTCCACCAACTCATTTATCAGACACTCATTTCCTCCTGGCCACAGAGGGCTTGCTCTCTTCCATATACAAATCCACCATCATTTTTGGCTTCTCTCATTTGTGAGATATAATGACAGGTCTAGGACATTGCCTAAAGAAATGTCAATTCACTTTCAGTACATGAAAGTAAGGGGTACCATAGCAGAAGACAAACAGACATTCTCTTCTTCCAACATTTAGGGCTAGCTGGGTCCCACTCCTCCACAGCACTGACAGGTCCCAAGGTTTGGAGCCTTCCCACTCAGCACTGGAGCAGCAGAAGGTGCAGTGGGAAGGTGCAGAAGGTGCAGTGCTCCACCGACAGCTGGGCTCTGCAGCTGCCTATGGAGATGCTTTCTCCAGTTTGGAGGGGCTTCCTCCTCCTCTGCAAGGCCAATTGTGGATGCTGTAACCAAGCATCCCTTCCCCCAGTAATCATGTTGAGGCCTCCGTGCCCACTCGTACACCCCCAGCCCGGCTGCCAGAAGGCTGCAGCTCCAGCACTTGCTGCACGAGCCTTTCAGCACATGGCATTCGCCTTGCCCCAAATTCTGGATCAAGTGGATCCTCCAGAATTTGTGCTCCTTATCAAACAGGAGCCCTCTGAGTTGCAAAGAAAACATTGGAGGGGAAAAAGCAACCAAATAAGAGGCTTTGAAAGTAGAACATGTTTTATAGCTGAGGACTTCAAAGCAAGTGCTTTGCACTTTATAAAACTTGGCTCGCTGCTCACACCTGAGGCCTGACAATATAAACTCTGAGCAAGGCAATTTGTTTCTCTCCTGCAGCATTTCTGCCACGGCCGTTAGAACTCGGGACCTCACAGTGAAGCAGCAGGAGGTGGAGGAGTAAGAGGGTATCAAGGATGAAGCACAGGAGTGAGGAGGTCTCGTGGATGGGCACTCACATCCAGATTATCCCGGGCATTCAGCACTGCCCTTGGCAGCACTGATGGACAGGCTTGGTGACTGCTTGCCTTGGCAGGAACCCAACAGCACTTGTCCCAGACCTCAGCAGAGGTTTGAAACCACTTAGAGGAATGACAGCAGGGGGGCAGAGCACAGCCCTGGGGACAGGACAGCACAGCTCTGCCTGTTTCAATTCCAGTCAACAAAAAATTTAAAGTGTATAAAAACTGAGAAAGCAAATGGTTTCAGATACACCATCCGGTGCCTCCCAGCAGATGTCAAACCCAAGACGTCAGAGTTGAGAGCACAGAGCAGGCACTTGGTGTGTTCCCAACTGCCACTGGATCCAAGCAAGCTCCGTGCATTTTCTGGAGAGTGAGTGAATGTTATTAGAAAACATTTTCAAGGCATAGACAGGAGATGAGAGGATTCAAAAGCTGGAATGCAGTGTTGATCAATCCCACGTCATCCCTCACTGCCACGTAATTCATGGATGCTCCAGGCAGGGAGCTAAAGCAAATGTTTCTCATCAAATGGAACACAAGCCTTTATTTTTTCCTTTTATTCCTTTGCAATTTTGCCTGGCTCTTTGTAGGGATTGCTGTGCCTCTGTTCTGGGGAGGCACTTGTCAGTGGAGCCTTCTGAGCACAAGCCTCCACACACACCCACTGGCAGTTACCAGCAGACCTGACCAAACTGCAAATTAATCTCATTAACAGAAACATCACTACCTGCCCCCCCAGTCACCCAGGCACCCGCACAGGTCAGGAAATCCAGCAAGCCTATGGAGCTGCTGCTGGTGCAAAGGATGCAGGGAGGGCTGCAGCCTCCAGCCAGAGCCTGGAGAGGAGCCTGTGCCCCTGGGAGGGAGAGCCTGGGCTGAGGTGTGACACCAGCTCCCTGCACTGCCCTGGAAACATCCCTCCTGCTCTCTGTGCCTCCCCTGCAAGCCAATACAGGAGCCACACAGAGTAACCAGGCTGTTACCTGCACTGCCAGGTGGCACAAGCACAGAGGTAGCACAAGCACAGAGGCAGCACAGGCATGTCAGTCTGTCCATGAGCCAGAGGCAGCCCCAGGGAACCACACCAGCCTCAGGGACACCCTGCTCCCCCTGGAAACGGGACTTCATGGGCACCACACTGCCCACCACTGCAGAGCAGGGACAGCTCTGCCCACCCAAGGAAAGATCTCAGCACTTGAGGAGTAAGGAAGATCTTGGTGACAGGATTTATCCAGGTAAAGCACAGCAAGCTCCCTGAAGAGAAGCTGCTCAGCATTTGCACCATGTTTTCATGGATCACTGCTCTGACCTTCTCCCGCATCCTACAATGGCCAAAACTTTCAGAAGCAGTCAAACACCAGACATACATCACAATACATGGATTATTTAGTAAGTTTCACCAAAAAAGTACACAAGAGAAATGCCTTTATGTTTAATTTTTTAATTTTTGCTACAAGGAAGCTTTACAAATGGCAAGGAATAGCGCTCATAAAGTTACAGGACCACAGTTGAAGCCCACAGTGTTTTCTCCTCAAAGGAGAAAACCTCATGTCCAGCACCTGTGCCTCCTTCAGGTTGTACAGCCACTGCTTATCTCCTTTATCAATAGCTCCTGCTGCACTGACTCCTTCCTACTCCTGATGAAGGACTGGCTGGTGCAAAGAGAAGCTGTTCAATAACTACTGTATTTCTGCTCAGAATTGGTTGCATTTCAGGTGCAAGTTGGGACACTTTGTTTCTGAAGCACTCTGAAATCGTTCAGGGTGGAACTGCTAAGGTTATTGTTACCCTGTTTGTTTCACAGCTAGGAAGTGCTCTGTTTAAATCCAGAAATGGCAAAACCTCCATTTCAGGAGGCAGAAGGAAATGGCCAGAGAAAAGCCTGTTTTATGACTCTGCTTGTCACAACAGATTTTCCTGCAGAGAGAGATAAATGTTTGAAACGTGAACTTCCAAGCAGCCTCAGCATGAATCCCAGCAGAGTTACATTTTCAAAACACATTACATGTCTTCCTTTCTGTGAGAGCCAACAAAATACATTCCCTACCAGTGGGAACTGAAAGTCCATCTGAGAAAAAGCAAACAGCATTAAATTTCCCAAAGGAAAAATGCAGAAATTTTAGCTGAGAGTGAGGCAAAACAAACTAAACACTTTGCACTGAGTGACTTTGGAGACGACAGCTATATGTTTTGCAAAGACAACTGAATTTTAACTGGTTTGGTGGAACAGCACACAGAAACAATCTGTGGCCTCTGAACTCCTTTGGATATTGAGGTTATGGGAATATAATTTAATGGGAAGCAGAGCCTGGATTTAGAGGACAAAAGAAGGGAACGATGGCTCTGAGAATGGCCATGGATGAGTCAGGTTTTCCCAGCAAGCCCACCAGCACACAGCAGGCAGGCAGGCAGAAGTGGCTGTGTGAAAAGTCACAGAGCATAAAAAATGAGGCTGAAAATTCTATCGGAAAAAGTTAATTACAGTCATTAAGGGCAGCATCATCTGGTGGGTGGTTACAAGTGGCTTGTGTTCAATTCCTGCCTCCATCAATTGATTACTTAAGACAAATAAAATCTCCATCTCAGTGTCTCCAACTGCCTCCTGAGCCCATTTTCTTACTGTGAGCACAGACAGGGGTCACACGTTGTGAGGGCACAGGTGAGAGGTGTTACCTCAACCTCCTTACAAACACCAAAAGCTCACATGGCTATTTTAGGCTGGAAAGCTCTGGCCAACCCCAAAAAGCCAAGCCACTATTCATGTTCTAAGAGCATTTGTGAAGATTTGGAGATGGAAAAAACAGATCAATGACAAAACAAAAATGCAGATGACACAGAAGATACAAATAACACTTTTAAGCATTATTCAAGTAATTTAAAAGCCAAAGTCCAATTAAAAACATTTTAGAGACTTTAAAAACAAATTAGCCTCAGATTTTTTAATTACATACCACTTGTTCTTCTCAGCTCGAGCTGGCTTGGATCACAAAAATCCATTTCACTTTCCATCTCGTACATTAGCACAAGATTGTAACATTCAGATTTGGAAAACATTTCTCAGGTTTATTTATATATTTAAATGTCACCCAGGAGAGCAAGCACACTCACTTCTAAATAAAACCTTACACTGTCTTGGCTCAAAAGTCATAGTTTAAGCTAAAATTTCTAATCCAAGTGGCAGGTTCCTGGCTGCATTCAGCAGGTGAGCAACAGGTACCACCTGCCCCAGATCCAGGGGCTGGCTTGGTCATTCCAGGACATGGTCCCGCTTCTCTGCATACATATCATACATGCCTGCCCCTGCTCTACCCCTTCCATCTCCCCACGCTGACTGAGACACCTGATGTGTTCTGGTTTCAGCACTAACGAAGATCAGGACAGCGGAGTGGGGCTCAGGAGCCTCGGCCATTGCAACAACTTTTGAGCTGAGCTTTGATCAATCCTGCTCCCCTGCTGCCGCACCCGGGGAGGGGAAGGAGCAGGAGGGCAGGTACCTGCTCAAAATACTTGCTCTCGCTGTGACGGATGAACATCACAGCTCCGCTCTCGTGTAAGAACAGGCACCACACGGCCGTGACACGGTCAGTGCCACCGGACACGGCACCGGGGGAAAGGGAGCGGGGCCGCTCTCCCGGCGGGGAGTCCCGAGGTCCCAGGCATGTGCACGGCACAGGCACCTCCTGCCACGGCACTCGGGACCCTGGGCAGGAGCTGCTCCCGCCCGGTGCCATCGCAGGACCTCTGTCTGTCCGTCTGTCTGTCCGTCCGTCCTGCCGAGCACCCGGTGAGGGGCACCTTGCGAGGGAGCCCAAGTGCGAGCGTGACCAACCCCTCGGTCCCCGTCCCTCGAGCACTCGGGGCTCACACTGCCCGGCCCGGCCCCACAGGAGTGCGCGGGAACCGCCGAACTCACCCTGCCCGGGGCAGCGCCGGACACGGCACCTCTGCCAGGGCTCTGCCTGGGAGCCGGCTCGGCTCGCCCACGGCGACCTCAGGAACACGTTTCTTTACCGCCGATTCCCCCCTTTCTCCTCTAGAGCTCACAGCTACGGAAAGGTCCTAAAAACCGAGTACTACGGGGAACGCACCCTCCGGGAAAGGGAGCCGGGAGCAGGGGTCGGTGGCAGCTCCTGCCGCAGCTGCAGAGCCACATCCCTTCTCCAGCTGCGCCTGGGAAAAGCCCCCAGGCGCTCCCCGGGCAGCACCGCCCCGACAGCCCGGGAAGGGTGGCACGGACACCCCATCGCCTCCCGCGGGGACCGGCCGCGTCCGCCCGCCCCGAGCCCGAGGCTGCTCCCTGCAGGGACCCGCCGAGCGCGGGGCTGTGCCCGCCGCGCAGCCCCGGCCGCCCCCGCCCTCACCTCCTTCTTCACGTTCCACAGCAGCTTCTCCTTCGCGGCGTCCGCAGAGCCGCTCATGGTGGCGGCTCCGGCCTCAGCGCGGGCGGCAACACCAGCCCGGGCCCGCCGCCATCTTCACCGCGGCCTGACGTCACCGGGGGCGGGGCCGCGCCGCACGGCCGCGGGGGGGCGCTGAGCGACGGGCGGGACCGCGTGAGGGGACCCGGGATGGGAGAGATCGAGGGATGGGAGAGATCCGAGGGATGGGAGAGATCCAAGGGATGGGAGAGATCGAGGGATGGGAGAGATCCGAGGAATGGGAATGATCCAAGGGATGGGAGAGATCCGAGGAATGGGAATGATCCAAGGGATGGGAGAGATCGAGGGATGGGAGAGATCCGAGGGATGGGAGAGATCCAAGGGATGGGAGAGATCCAAGGGATGGGAGAGATCGAGGGATGGGAGAGATCCGAGGGATGGGAATGATCCAAGAGATGGGAGAGATCTGAGGGATGGGAGAGATCCGAGGGATGGGAGAGATCCGAGGGATGGGAGAGATCCGAGGGATGGGAATGATCTGGGATGGGAGACATCCAAGGGATGGGAGAGAGCCAGGATGGGAGAGATCCAAGGGATGGGAGTGATACACGGGATGGGAGAGAGATCCCAGGATGGGAGTGATCCCAGGGCACGGGAGCTATTCCCCGGGACATAGATCCACCCTGGCCCGTCCCTGTCCTGTAATCCCAGCCTGGAGCCGATCACAGCACCTGGACACACACACAGGTGTCCCTGTGATCCCACAGCACTTTTGTGCTTTAGGAATCCCAAGTCACAGGTGGGGATCAAATCACAGAAGCCAAAATATAACACTTTATTAAAAATTAGTGTTCCGTTTCCATTTAATGCACTGATAAAACACTTTAATCAACACCTAATTAATTACTGCATTAACTAAGTAATTTATCGGTAAGACTGACCCTAAAAAAGTTAGACATAAAAATAAAACAAAGACTGATGCTTTAAGAAAACAACTTGATCACAGAATGTCAGTTTAAACAAGATCAGCAATCATACTTGCTGTACTCTGGATACAAAATATTATAGAAATCCAAAAGAATCCTTTACTACTATTAAACAAATTAATACAACATCCCTCTGAGGTAGGGGAGGGTCTTATCACCACTTTATTAGATGAGGAGAAATTACACATATACAGAAAACACATCCTGCCGTGTGTGCCCGAGGGAGTGACAGAGCTGGAGTGGGACTGATGCCCACTCCCCTCCCACAGACACCTCGGCTCTGCCAACAGCACCGGGGTGGAATTTGGCTGAGAAGGTCGAATGCCAAGGATTGTCAGAAGATACAATCCAATTGTGTAGGGCAGGGCCTGCTGGGCCAGACCCATCCAGTTCAGCTCAGCTATGTTCATCAGTGTTGCCTCGAGGGAATTGGGTCTGAAAATTAAAAACCCCCAGGGGAAAAAAAAATAAAATAAAAGTCAAACCAAGCCCACGGTAAGTACTGCCCATTCCAACGCAGCTCTCAGTGACACCACTGGCCCCTGCAACGCCTTCCAGTCCCAGCCAGTTATTCTCCATTTTAACCAAGAACCGCAAAAGATAAGTCGCTGGAGTGGAACATCATGGCAGGATAAATGTCTGCTGTTCCAAAAACTAAATGTCAAGGTGAAGGTTAAGCAGTGAGTTTTGTCTCGGCGTTCCTCAGCGGCTGGAGCTGCTGGCCTGCAGAGCTCTCCCCTCTAACACTGCTGCCTAATTAACACCGATCCTGAATATCTGTTCCCCAGTCACTGAGACCCCTTCCCTGGAGAAGGACCAAGGCTGTTGGCACTGCAGCCTTTAGCACAGGACTGGGCACAGATGGCAGGGAACAGTTTCCATTCATTGCCTCAGTCTGCCTGAGTGCTCAAAGGTTTGCTTAAATTCAGGAGTGAAGAGGACAGCGAGTCCTGGAAGAATGCCAGCTCATGCAGTCAGAATTCACACCCTACAAATGAGGCAAAAAGGCCTCTCCTTCCTCCCAAAGGCTACCCTAAATTCCCAGGCACCTCATTAACACACCTATTGGTGATGGTCTACATGGGAAGTCACTACAAGTCTCAACTTGCAGACAAATGCATAAATTAGAAACCAGTATTGTCCTTATTTGTCTCTCTAGAGCCAGCAGAGGACCCTCAGCCAGTATTCCCTCGAGCAATGGGCAGCCCACTGCAAACCCACCAATGCTGCCTTTAAACTGCATCATCCTGCTCAGTGCTGCTGCTTCTCCTTTACACCAGGTCGTAAAAACATGTTCTAGAACAACCAGAACGTTCCTCTCGAAATAATTCACAGCCTTCAATCACAAAAAGGCTGATTAAGAATACAAAGCACGTGTAACATCACAGAATTATCAGAACCTGGTGGTCAGAGACACCACATCCCCAGGCCATGATTTTGGTGTGAGGTACACTCAGTAACACCCTGTGCTGGAGCAGTTCCAGACAAGCGGGACTCTCAAGAGAAACTACAGTGAAATGAAAAGGATATCTGCACATTTTTAAGCACATACATAACTGCTGACACTTCTTACTGAGATTCCACATTCCACTAACACCAAGAAGTTCCTTTGCACTTGGCAGAAGACTCTCACAACCCAGATGGTTCTCAAAACATTTTGTTTTCAAGGTTAATTTAATCTAAATTCAAATCAGAAATTAATACTACTTGTTTGCTATGGGAGACAGGGACAGAAAACCAACTAAACCAAAACACAAGCTTTTCTCTGCTTCTTACAGTGTAATAATTCACAAGTTGGATCCATTTCATTAATGACTCCTGGGAGCACAGAAAGCCTCTGGAGCAGCACATGGATCTGACACTCATTCTTTTTCACACCCTCCTTCCCATACCTGTCCTCCCCAGAGGAAATAAATGCAAATATGACATTTTTATGCTTATAACTTTTTTAACACAGTTTTGCAAGGCTACCAGCATCACTTAATCTGCTAACATTCACTATGATAGTAGCAAGAAAAAAATAATACAAATCATTTTCCAAGAAACAAGTGCCACATGTGGATTTTAAATGGCAGCAGCCTTTGTTACATAAACAGAATTTCACTATCACAAGCCTCAACAAGGGCAACCCTACCACAATCTGCTCAAGTTTGCTGACTTGAAGCTTCTTCCCTCTCCATACCCATCTCTCCATCTCCCAGGACAAGTCATTACATACATATTTAAATTTTCAAAGACTTCTCATTTTCCACAAGGGGAGGTTGCTTGATGACTTGGCTTTCGTCACTTTTGGGAGAGCTTGCCTTGGACTCGGTGACTTTTAAAGGGAGCTGCCCTGGAACACAAACCTTTGCAGGTGTACTGAGGAAAGGGGTGGGAGAAAGCACACGTGCAGTGCACCTGACTGCTGGCAGCTGGCTGGCCAACCGTTTCTCCTGGGGGTTATCACATGTAGTGTCTGCCAAGAGTAGCCACGTTCAAGTTCTCTCTTCAGTATCTCGATGTAAAAACTGCACGTTCCACCATGCGAGGCCCTGGAGGGGCAGGTGTCTGGAGAAAGCTTCTCAAACCGCGCCACCTCACTGCTCGCAGGAAATGGGAAACCGGCGAGTTGTTAGAGAGGAAAGCAACCCCAAACTGAGAACCAGTGTTACAAATCTCACTCCTCCCTGGCAGGCAGAGGGGACAGTCTGTAGGCAAAGCACGTGGTGCAGAACTCACACCTCAGTTCTCCAAGCCTTCAGTGTTGCTCTGTGCGCACAAACGCCCATTGGCCCGTCCAGGGAGCCAAGATGCCAAATGAAGATCAATCCCCGGAGCCCGAGTGATCCCTCCCTGCTGCCTCATCCTGCTCCAAGCACACTGAGCCCAGCCTGACCAAGGCTTGCCCTGGCTCAGCACTAGTGGCCGAGCTGGCGGTCGTCGTAGGTGCTGTATCTCTTGACGTGGATGCGGCGCACGCGGTCGCGCAGCTCGAAGCCCTCGTCGTCCTCGCTGTGCGACGCCTGGCTCCGGCTCCGGCTCGTGGCCTCCAGCAGGGAGTTATCAGGAACCCGTGGGGTTTCATACAGTAAGACATTTAGTGTTTCCTCATAAATCCGTGCCTCGGGGAATTCAACCTACAACAGACAGCACACGTCCTGTTCTGACCCGCCCAGGCCAACGGGACTGGAACACAAACCCGCACGTGAAGAGACACTTGAGCCATAAAGAGACACATGGTACAAAGAGAGGGAAACAGAAATGAACAAAGCAGACTAATTCCTGGTAGAGGATTACTCCCACCACGAGGTCACCTCCCTCACCTCTTCTTTTAGATTGTTCTAGAAGGGAAAACAGTATCTCTGCTTCTTAACGCTGAACCCTAGTCACCTTGCCCGCACTAACAGAAATCAGAAGTTAACTCCTAAATTTAGGGAAACTCTGTGGATTCACCATGCTAGCCATTCACTTAAGAGCTGGACTTGATGATCCTTGTGGGTCCCTCCCAGCTCAGAACATTCTGTTCCTCTGGGATTCCGTGATTTCTATCCCGTAACAGACAGGTGGGGAAGCTCCGTTACCTTGGTTTGCTTCTTCTCGGTGGCGTAGACGATGGAGGTGCAGCACACCTCGGCCAGCTTGCGGCCCTGCCCGTAGAAGGACCAGCAGCAGATCTCATCCCCGATCACGTCCTTGATGAACAGGACTCTGCCGTTGAACCGCAGAGAGAGCTTGTCAAACAGCTCGATGTTCTTCAGCAGGTTGTCATCTGAGTTACTGAAACAGCACCAAAAGCAGGAAGAGGATTTTTCAACTGGCCATCTCTGCCCATTTTATACTCTGCTCCACCAGCTGTAAGTGCTGATCTAACTGCAGAATGCAAATAAGTAGTGACTCATTGTCATATGCTGCCAAAAAAAGAGGGGTAACAGCCCGTTTCAGATACAAATACACTGCTCTGACCCCTGTGAGCAAACACACCAGCCTTCAGGGTCAAGCTATAGAATTAATAACGGCAGCACAATGTCCCAAACAATTACATCAACTATTCACCACTCTCCTGACTGACACTCGAGGTGATCAAACCCCAGGCTCACTGCAGTTCTCTGGCTTGATCACAGCAAAAGCCCAGAGTCAGTGTGTGCTGGAAGAACACTGCTGTAAGCAAAAAACCCAAACCCCACCCAAACCAAAAGCAGCCAAGTTAGGTCATCCATCATCTTACTCCACTCCTATAGCCAAAGGGAAACTTTCACAATACAGCAGGGAAAACAACCAGACATACCTGGTGTAGGAGTATTTATTGTTGCTTCTATTATAAAGCAGCTTAACAACAGGCTGTTGGGAGAGAGAGAAAAGCAGAAAATGTAAGTTCTGTGTTTGAGTACAATTAGCATAAATTCATAGTTGTTAGGAGCAGTTACTTTCAGTGATGACTCTATCAGTCTCTCTTCCTCCTTCGGAGAGGTGATAATAGGGATGCTGCAGACTGGCTCATACAGGTCTTTCTTGTCCTGTTTCAAAAAAAGAAGAAAGAGGAAATAAGAGAGAAATGCTAAAGCTAACACTGCTGCTGCTGTCTCCTCCAGCCATGTTCTCAAATGCTGTGATGCACAGGAAAAAAAATATCTCTGGGTTGCTATAGTAACCACATAGCTTACCTTGATCTGCAACCCAGAATCACAGCAGAGATTCCTTATCCCCAGAAGGCAGCAGTAATTGAAATACTGGGATGCAGGTGGATGTCCTCAGCTATAGCAAGGACAATCTCTAGTCCTATTTGGTTTAAGTGGCTTTATTATTCCATCCTTTCTTGAAGAAAAAGATAGAGGGAGTTTGCACTAGTTTTAATCAACTCAAACCACTGCAGTACAGAACATCAGCCACTGTGAGCTGAACACTTGGCAGAACAGGGTGTCACCAACACGGCGTCAGCCCTTGGGACACAAAAGCCACAACCAAGTGTGTGCAGGACAAGCTGTGCCCTCGGATCCCTCTGGCAGCAAACTCAGAAAAGCTCCATAGCTAACATGGAAGCCTCAGAACATTCTGTTTGTAGAAGCCAGGTTTTGAATTCTAAGCCAGAAGGAAACCTGTCAGTGTGGCTCTGCACTTCTTTCAGTGACACCAGTAGTATGCTGAACCCAGTATGTGAGGTATTCAGTAGTTACTGAATTGTGTCCTGCAAGAAACATTCATTTCACAATTTTAAGACTAAATTATATATACTGTCTCTGGGCTAAGCTTATTAAAAAGTTGGAGGCTCAAATCCATTCTGCCTATAATTATTATCTAATTAGAAGTGATGTAACTTGGAGGAAATTTAGACAAATGTCATCTGTTGTAGTTTTAGTTAAATGGGCAGGATTTTCAGCGATGACTGTTTCACACCACCAGGTAACTCAGAGCTGGATCGGGGGAAGGCTGTCCCTGGAGTCTTGGGACCTGCTGGAAAGGTGGGGCCCTGGAGTGGAGCATCCCGAGAATTCAGGAGACAGGGACAGGATATCTCTGTCCTGGGGGACAGGAGCTGAAGAGCAGGCACGAGCCAGAGCTGCCCTCTCTGCAGCTGGTGCTCTGCCACCCAGAGCATTGTGGACTCTGAGTCTGTGCCAGGTGCTCAGCCAGACCCACACCAGCCCTCCAGGGTGTGTTTTAACCTGAGGGGAGGGGGGTGCCTGGGTAATATTTTCTGCTCTTTTATTTCACACCAGAGGAAATATCTTACACATCTCAGACTTGCTGCCATCTCTGAGGCCACGAAATAATCTCTAAAGTTATCTTAACTACATTTTATAGGCAAATCACCCACAAAACACTTCACAGGCTACTTCTGTTCTTACCTGCAAGGCTGCTTGGCACATGTCCACTAAGCCCTGGATGAGATAGTATTTGGCTTCTGCCATCAACTCTTTGATCTCCTGCCTGTGCTTTGGAAGTGCAATTGTGTCATCTCGCAGGTAGTTTAAAATTGTTCCAAAGTGCTTCCCACAACGGTCTATAAGGATCCAGCCTGAAAAACAACCAACACATTTCAGTCACCTCAATACTAGAGGTAAGAAAAAGCTCCTTGCAGAGCTTAAATAAGCCTCAGGTTTCCTGAAACCACAAAGAACACTCCTCCCATTTCCCCCAGTAGAAGTCTCTACTGACTGTGAGCAAACTGAAGCTTGTTCCAGAACAGAACCTGACAGTGGGACCCCTTTGGTACTGTCTGGATGTTCCCACTGCTTTCCAGCATCCCAAAAGCAAAGCCTCGAGATAAAAATACTCGGCTTCCAGCACAAGACACAAAGCTTGCTGCAGGAACTGACCTGCAGTGCTGCACTGTGCTGCTGCACAGCAGAAACCGTGCACCAAGGAAGGACCAGAAGAGAGAATTCACAAATGTTTGTAACAAGTAGATTCAAGATAAGTTCTGTGGCCTAACAAGGAGGATTTGGCACTTTTCCAAACACATCTTCTGCTGCTGTTTGGAGTTAAAGGGAGAGAAGTGTTCTGAAGATGCTAAAAGGCAGACCAGCCCAGAAAACACAGTGTAGGAAAAAAGCTGTTCTAGTCCCCAAAGAGGAGCAAAGAACACGACAGACACATCAGGAGGGAGCACAGAGGGGATGCAGCACAGGAAACAGTAGCAGACAGACATTTCTTGCAATTTTATATCCCTGAAGTCACATTCCCCAGGAAACAGGATGTCTGACTGCTGCCAAACAACAGCAACGCAGAATGCACGCAGGCAGAGGACTTAATGCAGTGCCAAACCCTTTCCCATAATGTGGAAAGCAGATAAAAAAAGTGTTATTTTGGGATCTAGGTACAGAAAACAACCTAGGAAAGTAAGCTGGATTCTCACAGCTCCAACTGGAGAATATGACCCTTGTTTTCCATTCAGGCT
>NW_016690279.1:29369-48629 GCF_001604755.1 Lepidothrix coronata | reverse complement strand
CTGCGGGCAGAGCGGGCGGTCAGCACTGCCACAGGGTGGGCACAGAGCGCTCATCACCTGCGGGCAGAGCGGGCGGTCAGCACTGCCACAGGGTGGGCACAGAGCGCTCATCACCTGCGGGCAGAGCGGGCGGTCAGCACTACCACAGGGTGGGCACAGAGCGCTCATCACCACCACAGGGTGGGCACAGAGCACTCATCACCTGCGGGCAGAGCGGGCGGTCAGCAGGGTGGGCACGCGACCCACGGGCACAGCCAGAGACTGCCAAGGACAGGGCCACACACGCTGTGACAAAACAATATCGAGCCAGTTTCCAGACAATTCCTACAGTGACATAACCAGCCAAGTCATGGCTGTGCCACATTTCCGAGCCACGTGAAACTCCCCCGATTTCCTGCAACTTCCTCTTCACCAACACTGCAAACACCACACACCACTGGAGGCCAGGCCTAAACCCTGCTGGAATCCAGCTCCCCCCAGCTTCCCAAAAGAACACAACTCTCTGGGCAGAGCTGAAACGCTGGAAGAGCTTCCTGCCCCTCCTTCAGCTCGGCTGTGTGTGCATCTCCCTGAGCAGGGTTTGCTGATGTTGGTTTGACTTTTAACTGGAGACACAAATGTCTCTTCAAATGCCTCAACACTGAAAGGCTGGATCATTAACATTCCACTTCCCAGTAACTTCTTTCATTCAAAACTCTCCTTCCTCCATCCTGAAACCCTGAACAGTAAATGTAGTTTTAATTAAAAAAAAAAAAAAGAAAAAAATTAACACCACTCCCCATCAAGTACATCCACTCTCTGGAGTACCTGCCTCAAATAAACAGCCAGCCACCTCTTGCTCTCCCCAGTCTCACATTTACCTTCTCATCCACAATAAGCTCAAAATGGAAACAAATAAAAGAACGAAACTCTGCCAGGCCACACCTGAAGTTCTCTAACCAGAAAAGTGCAAATACAAGTTTCTTACCTATCTTTCTTCTAGTACTTATTGTCTCAAAAGGTTTTTGCTGGTGCTTTTCTTTGGGGTTTTTTTCTGTTGTTTTTTCTTTGTTGGTTTTTCCTAAACTCTTTTAGACTACAAATTCCTTCCTTTCTCTGTTCTGTGCTTACGGCACATAAGTGACCTTTATAAACAAATATGCCACCTGTTAACTTCCACCTCAGCTTTCAACAGAGTAAAGCCCCACAACCACCCATCAGTACAGTGAATTACCTGGCAGCTACAGTGGTGTCTTAAAACTGCCCGAGACTGGAAGAACTGCTGAACTTAGACCTAAAACACAACGTTATTCCGCAGTTCCTAATTAATAACTCCCTTATTACAACTAAGCAAACGCTACAAGTGATGTCTGTTAAGGAGCTGTGGGGCCTTGGCTGCGAACAGCCGCGAGACCTTTAATTACCCGCTCTGACACGACGGAAAACTCCCCACGGCCCCCCTTCCTGCCCTGCCCTCCTGCCCCGCGCCGGGAACAGGGAACAGGGAACAGCCCCCGCTCGGCACCGCCGGGAGAGGAACAACCCGAACCCGGCTGGGCACAGCGGGGCCGCTCGCACCGGGGCCGCTCACCCGCCCGGCCGGGCAGGCGAACACGGCAGGGCCCGGCAGCGGGAGCCCGGCCCGGCCCAGCACCCGCACCCGCACCCGCACCCGCACCCGCACCCGCACCCGCACCCGCACCCGCACCCGCACCCGCACCCGCACCCGCACCCGCACCCGCGCTCACCCCGCGGCCGCCCCTCAGCCCCGGCCCGGCCGAGCCTCGTCCCGCCCCGGGAAGCGCCGGCCCGGAAGAGCTTCCGCGGCTCCCGGCGGGCCCCGCGCGGCGGAGGCGGGGCCGGGCCGGGCCGGGCCGGGGGTGTTGGCGGATCTGCCCGGAGGAGCTGTCCTGGGCCGCTCGGAGGGGCCGGGAGGTGTTGGGAGGACCGTCCTGGGCCGCTCGGAGGGGCCGGGAGGTGTTGGGAGGAGCTGTCCTGGGCCGCTCGGAGGGGCCGGGAGGTGTTGGGAGGACCGTCCTGGGCCGCTCGGAGGGGCCGGGAGGTGTTGGGAGGAGCTGTCCTGGGCCGCTCGGAGGGGCCGGGAGGTGTTGGGAGGACCGTCCTGGGCCGCTCGGAGGGGCCGGGAGGTGTTGGGAGGACCGTCCTGGGCCGCTCGGCCCCGATGGCGCAGGCGGCGCTGGGCTCGGCGGGGCTGCACTTCGACGAGCTGAACAAGCTGCGGGTGCTGGAGCCCGAGGTGGCGGCGCAGACGGCGCAGCTCCGCGAGGAGTGTCGGGCCTTCGTGGACAGTGAGTCCCGCACGGCCCACGGGCCGCCCCCGGGCACTCCAGGGCTTCCCTCTTCTCTTGCCCCTTTTATCTGACTCCGAGGAAAATCTTAAAACGTGGCTGTTTACAGTAAACTCTATAAACATAAAGCTGCATCTAAAAGCTATACCACGAAGCAGGAGCGTTGCTCCTCTTTAGGGCTGTTCTGGGTATCACTTGCCAATCTGTTCTTCTTTGCAGAAACAGCAGAATTTCAGAAAATAGTGGGCAGCTTGATCGAGCTCGTTGACCAACTGGCCAAAGCTGCAGAAAGTGAGAAGATGAAGGTACTGTGCAGTCAGTTCCTGGGTTCTTGTGTGCTCTGCCCTGCCCTGTGTAAAAAACCAGCTCTGTCCCTCCCTCCCTTTACAGCAGAAGCAGCGTTTCCCTGTCAGCGTCCTGCTGGCATTCCCATGGGACTAACTGAGCCTTTTTAGTTGACATTAATGTCTAGAAGCCTGTGACATTGTCACATTACTCCTGCATGTCACAGTTCTGCTCTTCCTGCTTGTCAATATTTCTGCACTTAAACAGAACCTGTATTTTTAAATCACTCCTTTTACTGGTAGAACTTAGTCCTCAAGAGGCAGGAGAAGCCTCTGGTAGCCAGAGCTTGTCTGGACCAGTGCCCACTCTGTGTGTCCAGAGGAGTCAGGGACTTTGTTCCCTGTGTCTGAGGGAGGCCCCAAAGGCCTCACCCGCCCAGGATCACAGTGTCACCCTCCCTTATTGCTGGCACAG
Organism: Lepidothrix coronata; assembly: GCF_001604755.1. Lineage (NCBI taxonomy): Eukaryota > Metazoa > Chordata > Aves > Passeriformes > Pipridae > Lepidothrix > Lepidothrix coronata. The sequence goes on along the minus strand of NW_016690279.1, from coordinate 45,582 downwards.
CTGAAACACCTCAGAATCAACCTGCTGGGAGGGAAAGGGGCTAAAACAATTAACAAAACCCCCTCAGCACATCCCACCCTCTCCTGCCAGGCCATCGGGGCACGGAACCTGCTGAAGTCGATCGCAAAGCAGAGAGAAGCTCAGGAGCAGCAGCTCCAGGCTTTGATAGCCGAGAAGAAGATGCAGCTGGAAAGGTGAGGTTTGTGCTCAGCACTGTGGGGAGCTGTGCAGGCTGGGAGGGCTCAGGGCTGACACAGGGCTGACCCCCGTGGGACCCTCAGTTGGTTCAGACAGTCCCACCTGCAGCGAAGGTGTGTCCTGCCCAGAGCACGCGTGGAAATGTGCCACAGGCCTGGACTCACCTTCAGGCCCTGCAGTGAACCAAAGCAGGTTCCTCCCTGAGGTCTTGGGGGCTGAACAAAGGGAGGCAGCACGAGGTGGGCAGTGCAGAACCCAGCACATCTGTAACAGCCTTGTGTCTGGCTGCTAAAGGGCCTTGAGAGCTGCACAGTGTGACAGTGCAGCTGCTGCTTCCAGTGACAGGTCACACAGGTAGCCCAGCTGCCCTCCCACAGCCTGGGGGGCTGCACTGACCCCCCTCCCACAGCCTGGGGGGCTGCACTGACCCCCCTCCCACAGCCTGGGGGGCTGCACTGACCCCCCTCCCACAGCTGGGGGCCTTTGACCATTTTTCTCTTGCAGGTACCGGATCGAGTACGAGACTCTTTGCAAAATCGAAGCGGACCAGAATGAATTCATTGACCAGTTCATTTTCCAGAAATAGAGGATTTTAAGATAAAAACCAGCTCACTTGGAAACTTGACCATTCCAGAATCTTGAGAATTTCAGAAATATGCAATTTCCACTGTGCAGGAGTGCAGATGGTTTGTGCAATGGAGGGGCTTTCCCTTGGTGTGAATGTCCCAGCCGTGGCAATAAGGAGGGCTGACAGCTCACAGCTGCACACACTGCTCTGGCCTTTGATTTTATACCAGTTTTGTACAGTCAGTAGTTCTAATTCAAATTACAGTTGAATTAATGCTACTGGTGCTCTGTTGTGTCTCTTTTTGAACTTTACAGCTCTTTCAAAGAAATTGGGAAATAAATTATTGTTCTCAGACTTCCTGGCTGTACCAGAAGTAGTTGCTCCTGCTCTGTTATTTTTCAGCTTAAAGGTTTACAACTCCCTGGGCACTCTCAGTGGTTTTCCACTTTCTTTGTGTCTGTAAAGACACCACACACAAGCAGCAGTAACTTGGATCTACGTTGCCCACATTACTCTCTATAGAATTATAAAAAACTTACAGAAATTTATGATTGCCAGAACACATCAATTACAGACACACAAAAAAACAGAAACTACGTGAGAATTAAGAACTTTGAACTGTTCCTGAGGAATGTCCATTCAGGAATGTCATAACATGAGAGCTGAATCCTTTCATGGGCATTATTGGGATGGAAACCATTCCAAGTGTCAGTGACACCAGGAGTACATAACTATTACCTACAAACACAAATGTGAACTCAAGCCTCCTGCTGAAGTGCAAACAGATGTGTTTTGTGTCTGTCTTTAGGGAACCCAGTATGGGAATGTGGCTCGTTCCAAAGCCTGGGGAAGGCTTACCTTTTACAGAGTGAAGTCCTGAAATACAAGGGCAGCACCTGAGCAGCTTCACAGGGCCCTGTCACCTCTCACCAGGCTCCAAGTGTTCTTGCAGATCAATGGAAAACTTAAAAAACCCCCAACCACCCCAGAATTTCTATCAGTTGTTGTATTTTATGCATAGATTTACTCTGTGAATTCTCTACCATCTCATGGTCACTGTAAGTTCCTCTCAGCCTTTCCATGAAGAAGATTAAATGCAGATTATTGCAGGTAGTTATTTATTTCCATACTATAAATGATTTCAGGGAAGCGAGAAATTGGCAATTCCTTGTTTACAATTCCTGAAGTACTTCAAAATCCTCTAGGCAATATTCCTTATTTTCAAAGGTAACTTTAAGTATCATAAATCCAGTTTGGCACATTTACCACTGATCAGACATTAATTAATCAAAATGAAGCAAAGCAAAGGCAGGGAAATTTCAAAGGAAGGGGTGAGGAAGTTAAGAATCAGGATATGATTGGAAACATTTCAGAAGCACAGCTTTGCAAATCTGGGTGTAATCACTTGGGGAGTCTGCAGAATATGCTGTTGGAAGACAGATTTCCTACTTAAGTGGTTTCCAAACAGTCATCTTGGAAAAAGGGAACTTGGAAGAACAATACCAGCTGCAGTGTGAGTGTGTGCCCTCACAGTCACACATCAAGGGTTACGAGTCCATTTTCCTGTTGGAGAGGCCCCGCACAGACCCGACCCCAGAGGCCCCGGGGGTTGCTGGCCCAGCCTCTGGCAGAGCTGTTTGTGGTGGAAGCAGAGCTGTGCACTCAAACCAATTCCATTTTTCCTTGCAGTGCCCTGGCAGGAGCTGTTGCAGCCAACACGAGAGGGATGTTTGTCCCAGAGGACTCCGTGAGCACAGGGTTGGAACCAAATCCAGGACAGGAGTGGTGGGTACGACTTCCAGAGGGGGCTACTTCCTTTTTCTCTTCTCCACGTGTTTGTAGTGGGGGTTGCAGAGCATGGTGAACAGGATCAGGAGGGGAAACAGCAGGTAGGGCAGGTATATAGAGAGCAGAACGAGGCGCTCACGCAGCGTCTGAGGGCCCACGTGCTCGGACTTGGAGAAGTCGTGGAACAGGATATGGGCCAGGATGGCAAACAGAGTGGTGGCTACGTGGGTGGAGTAGATAATGGCAGGAGTCCTGATCCATCTGCAACCACCTGCACAGAAACAGAAAGGAAAATGTATTGAAGTACTTTTGAAACAAGCAGAATTCCGAGGCTTTTAACAGAACATTCACTGCTGCCTCTCTGCCAGAGTCAGCCATCAGTCAGACTGAATAGGTAGCACAAAAAAACCTAAGTACTAGTAGAACCCAGAAATTTCTCTCCCTTGATGGAAATTCAGAACAAAGGGGTGATCCTGAAAATTTTAAAGTAACAAAATGAGTACACAGGCTTGACCCAGACCTTTATCTACCCTGGAAGTGTGCCAGATGTCAAATACTGATTACACAAATGGCTGCACCTGACAAGGGCCTGTAGTCACAAAGTTTTGTGTCTAACAGACTTTCTTCTGTGCTGCTTTCCCAGGTAAAATCCACCATGAGAGTAGCCCAGTGCTCGTGGCACACTCATTGTGAGGGCTGTGACAGCCCAGCCCTCCACAGGGTACGTCCCTCAAACTGCTCAAGACTGATGCAGAAACCTTCTCTGCTGTTCCAAAAGCAGGAGTTGTGCAGAAGAGCTCCCAGGACGTGCCCCTGCTCTGGTTTCATACCCACCCTTCAGGAAGGCGTAGGCGGCGACGGGGAAGAACGGCAGCTGGAGAAAGGCTTCACAGTAGATGAAGGCCTTGAACCACTCCGGGGGCTGCAGCATCATGGGGTCCCTGAAGGAAGTTGCATACTGCTGCAACAGGTCTGTCAGCTTAGGGAAACCAAACCAACACATTCTGTCACTGAACAGCAACCTCAGCACGGCAAAATGTGATTCTCAACTGGATGAAGCCACCAGTGCAATGGGAAAACAGAGTGATCCAACCTTGGCACTTGAGAATTTGTACTGCAGTTTAAACAGGGACTATGTTTATAGCAATGAACACTTTGCATTAAGTCTGTATTAAATTTGCACTACAGGCAATTTTAGGATTACTTCTGCACTAAGTACAGTTTCCAAAAACTACTCCTGAAATACAATTTCCTATCAGAAAAAACCCAAACCACAAAAATCTGCCCCTTGACACTCATAGCTATGATTTCCCTCTCTCTGCAGAGCTCTGCTGGTGCCAGCCCAGGGGGGCTCTGTCTGAGTGAGGGGTGAGCCCCCAGCCCCCCTCAGGTCCTGCCCAGCCCAGTGGGTTCTGGGGGCTCCTCCTCCAGGGCTGGAGCCCAGCTGCTGCCATGGAACAGCTCCATCCAAGGATTTGGCTCAGGGAGTTGCAACGAGTTTCCACGACAGAAATGTAAACTCCAGCATGGCTCTACACTGGACTTTGAACAGGGGGATATGCATTGGGATCTGCTGGTTAACTATTAATTGAAAGTGGTGCCTCTACATTGGAGTAATTCTCCAGCAATTCTGATGGCAAAAACCACGTCACCAATTGTGAGGCTCAAACAGCAGGTGACAGCCGACTTCACCCTGACAATGAGGGCTGAGCTAATTATCAGCCATCCAGCTGTGGTTTGAATTAACTTCATGATGCTTATTGTCTTTTACGATTTTGCTCAAAATCCAGCAAACCAGAGATTTTAACTAATAAATTCGGTCGCTGGGATACCCGCTGCTGCAGCGGCAACAACTCCCTGGTAGGTTTTTGGCAGGAATTGGAGGAAAGCTCAGGATCGGAGAGCGCCCGGCACCAGCCCCGCCCGGGGCACGTGGCAGCAGCCCCGGGGACAGGGGGGCACTGCGGGGACAGGACGGGGTGCTGGCAGCTGTAAGACACCCACCGCCCGCCCGGGGAGAGGGACGTTCCCAGCGCCGGTTCCCCGGGGAGATCAGTGACCCCCGGCACTGCGGGCACGTCCCAGGCCCAGCTCCGGGCAGCGGCCCCGCTCGCAGCCGACGGAGCGCCCCGTCCCCACCGCCGCTCCCGTTCCCGTCCGCGTTCCCGCTCCCGCTCCTCCCCGATGAATGACCCGGCTGTGATTCATCCCGTGGGCAGCAGCCCCGCCGCGTTCCAGCAGCTCCCTCACGCACATTCACTGCAGTTCCTCTCCCCCCTCGCGTCTCCACAGACGCGGTTCGCCAAAAGCCGCCCCCGGCCCCACCAACCCCGCGGATGCTCCGCGCGCGTTCGCGGAACGAGCCCCGGCGCGGCCCCCCGGCCCCACTCACGGCCCGCGGGGGGATCCCGGCGGGCAGCAGCGGCTGGAGGTCGATCAGGGCCGTGATCGGGATGTGCGAGAGGAAGTAAAGGGCGAAGAGCCGCTCCCGCCACCGCGGAGCCGCCGCCATCGCCGGGACACGCCCACGGACACGCCCCCTGGAGACAGGGGCACGCCCATGGCTGGGGACACGCCCATCTTTACCGGACCACGCCCCCGGCCACGCCCACACCCCCCGGCTTCCCCTCCCCGTTTCCCCGTTTCCCGTTTTCCCGGTTTCCCCGTTTCCCGATGCGGGATCGCAGCGCTGCCGGTACCGACACCCCCCACCCCTCACCGTGCCCCCGCCGCCCCCCCGGGGCCGGATCCAGAGCCTGTTCCTCGTGCTCCCGCACCTCGGGCCAAGCCAGAGATAAACCCACTTCTTCCCGCATCCAACGCATCCTTCCCTGCACGCTCTCGCCCTACACAGCTCACACGCTCCCCCCGTCCCGTCACAGCCCAGCCGGGTCCCGAAGCACACGCGGATCGGGGATCAATCACCTGCCTGGACTGCCGGTGCCCATGGATCACACGGCTCTGGAGGATATGGAGCAGGGATGTGGAGCACATGGAACAGAACCTCCTGTCAGGTTATACCCGACAGAAGAATATTAAAGGTTACGGAGACCAAACGGTCCCAGGGTCTCGCGATTCCGTTACTGAAAAAAATCCAGGGTAAAACAATTAGAAAACTTGCCCCCCAGGAAATCCCAAAACGACCACTTGGGGCTCCCTCCCACCGGGAAACAGCAGAGTCCCTGCTGATGAATGGGCTGGAGGAGAAAAGCAGCTTCCACAGATTCCTTCGAATCAGTCACTGATACTTCACCAGGAGATGGATTTTAGCCACTTACTGTTCCAGGACTGGCCTCGACAGCTCCTTTGCTCGGTGTCACAGTGCACACACAGGGTTGGGCCTTCTCACCCTCCAGTGTTCCTCTGACAGTTTGTGAGCAGCTCCGAGTTCTCCTTTGCCCTCAGCACGCCTGGTCCCTTCCCAAGGCACAGGCCATACAAGGAGACACAGCACTGTAGTGACAGAGCTTAAAACGTCTGATGACAACTGTAATTCGTTTGACATTGAGATCAGCAAAGCTTAAAACTGATTAAAATGCAACTCTGATAAACCTCAGGCCAGGTTTTACCCTGGCTGGGAAGGAAAGCAGCTCTCGGGATGCCTCCCATTGCCATCGTGTCGCCCTGTGTGCTCACTGGAACTGTGTCCATCCAAGGGCTCAGGGGAGCACTGCCTCCACTGTCACTGACTCACAGCAAACACAGCAAATGCAGGTCAGGCTACAGAAAACACTCCCAGCATTGTGGTTTGCATATATTTGTACATACAGTTTAAGTTACACTTTGTGCCAGTGTTATTCCACATCCTGCCCAGACACCTTGCAAGGTAAAGGTCCCCAAGACCTTTTATTCTTTTTATGTTTATGGGCAAGATTCACCCAGAGACCTCAAGCAATTGGCTCCAAAAAATCCCCTCTGCCCCAAGTGTCTGTGCCACGTGTGGCAGGTGCTCACACCCTGCCAGCCCCAGCCTGTCCCCTGCCCTGACACGGCCCAGGGACTGCAGTTGTGTTCTGCAGCTCCACTGCACTGCACCCTTTGCATCAGGACTGCAGAGAACAGGGAAAGGGGTTTGTGCTCAAAAAGTAACTGGTGCTTTGCAAATTAAACAAACCCAGAGCTGCCTGGAGGTCGGACCCCCTCCCAGGACAGTTCAAGTCAATCACTAATTTGATTTATCAGCAAGTTCAGCCCTTACCCAGGATCAGGCTGAGAGAGCAGGTGAGTCTTGTGTCGAGTAAGTCATATATGTGTACACGTACAGGTGTGTGTGTGCATGTGGGTGTAAAAGTCAGCACCATGCCCAAACCATGATGTTACAAAGTCTTTTTACTCGTATTGTTAATCAAGATTGTAACAATCTACTCTCAGATGCAGGGGGGGATCAGGCAGAAATAACAACAGCCACCGCTGCGGTTTCAAATGTCACATTTAATGTTTTCACCACTGTACTCCAAATCTACATTTTACAAAGTGACCAGCAAGTGTGCCACATTAACTGACCAACCTCTGAGATTTTACCTTTCATACCAGTGTCTTCTGGGGCTCGTTAATTAAACACGTTTCTCATTCAAGTGAATTGAAATGCTTCTGTTGGTTTTATTCTCAGGAGCCTCATAAAAAACAAAGATATTGCACCATCTTTGTTCAGTTATTCAATGTTTGTCTCTTTCACAGCAAATAATTACTTCATTGAAGTTAAAACTTCCAAACATAACTTACTAATAGTCTCCAATTCCAGCTCAGATCACTCTTGTTGAAAATACTCTGCTAAATACAGATAACTTACAATAACTTTAACAGTTAATTGTCCATAACAAACACCACGGTTTCTCTCCAGACCAAGGCTCAAATTTTAAGACCACCCTTTAGTATTCCTTTGTACAGGTGAAAAACAGTCTTCAATTTTCTAGTCTTGTTTTAAATACAAAAGTTGGAAGGGACATTCAAGTTTCAAGTCTCCACACTGAACTTAAAAAAAAAAAAATCATGTGGAGGTAAACAAACCAAGTTGTATACTCCAGGAGGTAGAGGCCTTCAATTTGTGTTCATATATACATATGCACAGAATTCAGTGTTCCAACAGAAAAAGAATTAGCCAAAAAGTAATAAAAGTTATTTACTACTGTGACATTTCAAGACTTCCACAGCTTTGCCTAAAGACACAAACACAATTAACAGAATTCCCTATGTGCTTTTTTTTGTCCTTTTCTTTTTTTTTTCTCTCAACTGTCCAGTGCAGGAAAAAGTTCTCACAAAATTTCACAGACCTAAAATGTGCAAGCTAGTTTCTCTCTATACAGCAATGATGTCAGGGATCTCTGAAATTAGCTCATAAATGGAATTATTTACACACATAGAAGATGCATGCTGGGGGGTTTTATGTAAGAAAGAGCAGAAAAACTTCTAATAAAAATAGATTAAATATATATATATATTTATACTGGGTAAGGAAACAGAAGTTTCATCTCTCCTAGTCACAAACTCATTCTCTCTACTCACAACATTTGATTTTAGAACAGCACACATCACCATCACAGCTCTAGTGAGAAGCTATTTATAGGGTTTGGGCATCGGGGGACGTGGCCACTTCCCGTGGTCACAGCCCCCCAAAGGGACTTCATGATTGGTCGCAGTCAAGTTTTCTGTATTCCTTAGTTTTAGAAAACCCAAAATCTCCAGGAATGGCTCAATATCAAAATGTATGTCTATCTGTTTGTACAATCTCACTTCAATTAAAAAAAAAAAAGAAAAAGGAAAAAGAAAAAAAGAAAAAACCTCCCCGAATTTGGTTCAATTCTGTTTGTTCTGAGCTGAGCCATCACAGCTGCACTAGAATTCATAAAACACGTGCAACTCTGGGTAAAATATTTTCTTCTAAAAGCACAACCACTTTACAAGATTAAAAGTCTAGTACATTTCTAAATATTATTCATATTGTACAAGTAGTGGTTGTTATTTTAAAACTTCATTAGTAAAATTACAGTACAAGCATGATTAACCTCCAGAATTGCAAATCCCAGGCTCCAGTGGAAAGCTACATTACATCTTCAGTAGTACGTGAGCTCCACGTCACTCCCACACCAGCGGAGACGGCGGCATCTCGGAGGGCTGGGCGACCGTGGAGCTGCAGGGCAGGACACAGACACAGAACCTCAGGGCTGGGCTGGAGCCAACCAGGAGAACAGAACCCCCCCAGAGCAACAGTGACCAACACCGACAGCAAACCCTGCACCACCTTCTATCTGCCTTTTAGCATTCCTTCTAATGCTAATTCTGCAATCAGGACCCAACTTGCTGACCTTCCTATTCTCATTTTCAGTCTGACTTCTCTTCTTTTAAACAATAATAGTATTTGAAACTTTTGCACATTTTATTTAAATTCTAGAAGAGTTCATATAAATAGTGTACCAGGGTTTTATCTACGGGTCTTTCCTACTCTCAGGGAAAACTGAAAATGTAAAACATTCTCTACTACTAATGTGCAAATTCTGTACTACTAATAAATGGGAATTAATATCAGATGTGATTACATACAGTTACCTAATAAAGCTCTTAAAAGCAGCAGACTGAGGGTTGATGCAGAGAGGCACTCTGTTTCCTTTCTGCTGTTCCAAAATGAACTGATGAATTATTTCTGTACACAGGAGAAAAATACAAAACACCACAGCATTAACATTTCTGGCTTCAGTAAAATGCAATGAAGATGGAGGGGAATAAAGGTTTCCTTACTGAGAGTGCATTTTAGTGAGGATAAAAGAGCTCCAGCTTCCCTAAATCTCAGCTTCAGCTCCTGGAAGCTGCTGCCTCTTTCTGCAGCACAGCTGTGGAGGTCACAGCTCGTACCCCAAAAAGGCCACACCACCGATTTCCCCTTCCCCCAGTGCCACTATTCAGTAAAAGGACGAGGAACAGGGCACTGGGGACAGTGCTGGCAAGGTTTGAAACCCACAGACCTCTGCGTGTCAGCCTGTGCTTGTGCCACTGTTATGTCAGAACATTGACAATTCTGTTCTTTTAGTGAAAAGAAATTGTTTCCAGTGTCTACTATGGAAAAATACATGAAAGAAACCAGCCCTGGGGTTAGTGCACACTGGGGTGAGTTGTGGGAGGGGGGCCTGGACTCGGAAATTGGATTTCTGGGGGTCTCAAAGCACCACACAGATCCAGAGCACACATCCCAGCTACATCCCAGTTCCACCCTGCTGAGGGGGGGAGCAGCAGGACAACTGCACATCCAACCTTAACCCCTACTCACCTTTAACCTGCCGAACAGAACTGAGGTTCTTTTCAAAAGTGTCATCAAATTTGGGATTAGTGATGGGTTCAAAATCACTCGTATAAACTCTTCCAGTGGATGTGGAAAAACAACATTTACACATACAGGTGTGGTACCGCAACCGCCCCTCGTCGAGATAGGGGTGAGCTAAGGCATCCTTAGCAGATATCCTTTTGGACTGCAGAGGAACACAGGACAGAAAAGGGAAAGGAACAGTGAGGACACTTCCAGGGGTATTGAAACTACTCATCGATTAATTGCCAGTGGTTTCTTAACCCCTAATCCTGTGAAGGAACCAGTTCATGTCCCGCTGTCTGGGAGCTGCAGGAGCTGCCACTAGAGGGGAGCTGTGGCTCAGGAACCAGCCCGGCTGGGACGGCACCGACCCTCCTGTGCCACAGCCACCACAGAACGGCTGCTAATGGGAGGGTTGGAAACACCTTTTCCAATAGTTACTTTCTCCAGATAACCTCACGATTACGACCCCTACAATAAATCAAAACAAGCCGGGAATAACAGCATTCTAAGTGTTGAGGGGGTTAGAAAGGAAAACTTTTAAGGTTTTTTATACAGAAGTTATAATTTAACATTTCCATGGTTCTGTTCAGCAAAGCAGTCTTAAGGTTTAAAAAAAATAAACCCCAAAGCCAGTGCCTTCTGAGTGCTTCATCAGCCCCTGGCCTCCTCCTTTGCACTGCAGTCACTGCCTGGTTTTTATTTGCAATACTGGGGGGAGGTCTGTGAGAATGAAATAATTAAAATTATCAATTCTGGTATCAGATTTTCTAATGACAATTCTCTATAGTGTCCCTAGAGATGAAATCCAAAATTCACAGAACCACATTTTTATTATAAAAACAGTGGAAAAATGATCCTGTTCTGTGACTGGGGATGCAGGAGGAATTTTCTGTGTGTTGCAAGACCGGGAACACCCCCGTGTCCCTAATTAGAACTGCATCAAAGTAGCTGATGTTCTGCTACCTACACCCAGCTCGGAAAAGAGCATGAGTCACACCCCCCCTCCCCCGTCAGCAGCTTCCTTCACAAGACCACTCGGCTTTAAATGTGGAACCCCCATTCCAGGGGGAATTCATTGGCCCATTATGACATTTTTACATCTTTTACAGACCAAAAGTACTGCAATGCCATGTAGAAGGAAAACAGCTAAAGCAGTCCTTGACTTAAGACACTCATTTAGGTACCAGACAACAAAAACTGTTCAAACCAAAAGTACTTGAGATAATTTTCAGTCATACTTACTGGATCAAAGACCAACATCCTGCAAAGGAGATGAACTGCTTCATGTGTAGCTTGACTGGAGAGTGTATATAGGACAGGAAGGGATGGCTGTAGGGGGAATGGGAGGAAGAGAAGCACAGAGTGTCCTGTCAGATCCATCAGCAGGAAAACCCTGTTCCAGCACACGCTATTCCATAGTCATCAAGGACAAACTCCTTGTTAAAGAGGACACACGGTACCCAACCCTTCCCAGCCCGACAACAACCACCATTACAGAACTCAGCAACTGCAATAAAGATCTAATGGATCATTTTTTCCCTTAGTTCAAATGTAATCCCTGGACAAATTTATATTTTATTTATTTTTCTACACAGACACCACTCATCACTCCCAGCTGTAGCTGCTCAGGGGTTTGATTAACCCTTCATTTCCAGTTCATTCTTCTGATCTCAATCACTCCCAAATTATAAATCACTTTGCTTTTCCTTGCCCAGGCAATCCACAGCTGACTGACAGTGACAGAAGGACTGTACTGGATGTCACAGTTGCTGTAAATTTCCCAGTACAAATAAGAATTACACCTCCACAGTGACATCAGCCCAAGTTAACCCTGAACTACCACACGCAGCCCTGAGCACTTCTCAGCCTTGGTTTCTCAGGGCAGCCTATGGAGTATGAAGCTGTAATATTCGGTAACTGCACCTGATTTTTCTAATTCCTAAGTACCATCTACACACAAAAGCACTGTGGGCCAAGCACTGTGGTTACACAGGTTTCATCCATATGCCGGAGCAGAAAAACAGTATTACATTCCTTACTTATGGAAGCTGTTGCATCCAACAGAAATGAAGGACTCCCTTTTTTTTGGCTACATTTATGGCCCTTGACAGCAGTTTGTCCTGCCACCTCAGAAGCACCTGGTTAGAGACAGTTCTTGGGGACAGCACTCCCTCAGCCAGAGCTGGGAGCAGTCCTGCAGGAGCACTGCCCGGGCATTGGGAACTGGGAAAATGGAATTGCACTGGGATTTGATTGCCATGGAATCAGTGGTCAGCCTGTCAGCGAGGAAGGAGCATCCTCCTCCTGGCGTCTCCCACAGCAGAGGGCAGGAGCACGACAGACTCCATGGATTCCAAAGGCTTTCCTTGGGAAGGGGGTGAGCGGAGCCGGTGGGGACAGCCCGTCACCCTGGGGCTGCTGCATCAACTCACTGGAACTGAGCCTGAAGGGAAACTTCCAAACACCAGGTGACAAAGAGGCCTCTGGAGCATGGCAATGCCCACTCTGCCAGCACACAGTGCTGGGGGGTTAATCAGAACCTTCCTGCATTAATCTATTTTTACACAGAGCAGCAAAATGCTTCACCCTCCCCTCCCACTGCACTCACCTACAGCGAGTAAAAATAGTTGGTGTGACAAAGTAATCGCCTGTATCTAACTTGGTTTCTCTCCCTATTAGTCCAATTAAGAAACTGGTAACTTTAACTGTTTATAACCACAGAAAGGTCCATTTCAGAATACGAAAAGCCAGGAATTTGCATTCCAACATGAAGTTTGCTTCAAGCTGAAACCAGAGAAATACCATTAATCACCTGGATGCTCTGTATCCCCTAGTTCCAAGTTGCAATGAGCACACCAGCTCCAGAGACTGCTCAGCTTCTGTGGCAATCCATGGAAAATGAACCTTGTTTTCCCCAACTGACACAGAACTAACTCTTAGAGTGTATTTCCTACAACTTTGTGCCTAAAGGACATTATGTCTGTACTGGAAGCTTTCTATACCATTTCACCTCACTTGCTTTTTAGTATTCCCATCATTCTGTGGGTCATGAGACACTGGGTTTCAGAGGTACAACTCTTCTAGCACACGGTAGCAGAAAAACATACTTGATTTGTTTTAGAACTGGTAGAGAAAGTCTGTAGGAAATCCTCCTATTATTAATGCTCAAAGAAAAAAATCCTGTCATGAAATGGAATAGAGACAAACTTGATGTAATGAATGCAAACTGCCAAGGAGGCAGAACTCCCACATGTCAATAATAAAGGAGAATATACATGCAATGCTCATTTCTATGGTAACTACTATTATGGTGAACAGACGTGAGAAATTACTTCAACATGCAGAAAATAAAGATGCAAACTTAACTACTGGAAAGATCTGATGTACAGGTCAATGATTTTGTAATTTTTACTAACAATCATAAAAATGACCATATTGGATGGCCACACAGCTCTATTCCTGCACCAGGGATGCCTGCACAAGCATTTCTTTGTTATAGTAACAGCATTTGCACTTTTTATTGCCCAGTCAGAACGATGACACCATCCTGCCTTTTTTTCCCTGGTTTGCTCATTGTCTTTTTTTAAATTAACTTTTACTTCAGTTGTGTTGTATGCTCTATCTCAGCTTTCAGTCTCTTGTTGACCCTTCCTGAGCAGCTCAGGTCAGCACACAGGTGTGCAGGGACCCTCTGGGGTGGGGGTTCTGCCCTCAGCTCTGGGACACGGACAAGTTCCAGCTCTAACACTCCTGATCCTGGCAGTGCAGGACCCCTCAGGGCTTTCTGGTTATACTGTCAATTTTCATTTATTTTCGTTTACGTCTCTTGACAGTACTATCACTTAAATTTAACATCTTCATTCAAAATAGTTATCAAAACACTGTCACTTCAGAAAGGGAGACTTTCACCTGGGTCATCGAGTCAAACAATACACTGAAGGCAGAACCCAGAAATGCACTTCACTACTGAAAACCCACCCTGTCTTCACAGCAGCTGGACTAATTACACCACTAACCCCCGTCACTGCAGCACCACAACCACTGCTGGCAGTTTAACCCTGGTTAACAGACAGAGACAGCTCTGGGACTGAATGTCCAAACAAAGCATTTACAACAAACGGGCCCTGAGAATTTAACCAAGCTGTGAAACACTGTGATGCTGCAGCAGGAGCCCTGCCCACAGGGAATGTGACTCGTGGGGCTGATGAAGGGTCCCCTGGCCCAGTGCCCAGCCCCTCCAGGTACCTGTTTATGAGGACCCCTGAGTATGTGTGCCTTGGCGCCTTCGCACGCCGTCCTCATGGCCTCCAGCGACGGCGTGCCCAGCAGGTCTGTGATCAGGTCCAGCTGCAGGGCAGAGCACACGGGTGTCAGTGCATGGTCCTGCCATGGCACACTGCTCAGGTAACACAGGACACACATGTCAGAGCATGGCCCTGGCACAGCACACTGCTCAGGTAACACAGGACACACATGTCAGAGCATGGCCCTGGCACAGCACACTGCTCAGGTAACACAGGACACATGGGTGTCAGTGCACTGCCCACCATGGCACACTGCTCAGGTAACACAGGACACACATGTCAGAGCATGGCCCTGGCACAGCACACTCCTCAGTTAACACATGACCCATGGGTGTCAGTGCATGGCCTTGCCATGGCACAGCTTGAGGTCATTCCCTCTCCTCCTGTCCCTTGTTCCCTGGGAGCAGAGCCCGACCCCCCCTCCTGTCAGGGAGTTGCAGAGCCAGAAGGTTCCCCCTGAGCCTCCTTTTCTCCAGGCTGAGCCCCCCCAGTTCCCTCTCACCAGACTCGTGCTCCAGCCCCTTCCCCAGCTCCACTGCCCTTCTCTGCACTCACTCCAGCCCCTCATTGCCTTCCTTGAAGCGCATCAGCCCAACTGACTCCAGGAAATGACAGTGGAAAAACGCTGAAAGGGGAACACAAGGATACCTGCTGGATGGGACTCTGTGCCTGGAACAATATCCTTCGGCCAAGCAACTCTGCAAAGATGCAGCCAACAGACCAGATGTCGATGGCATTGCTGTAGTGGCGGCTGCCCATCAGGATCTCCGGAGCGCGGTAATACTGAGTGACAACTTCCTGAGTCATGTGCCGGGATTCGTCTAACTCTTCCACCCTGGCCAATCCAAAATCACAAATCTAAATTGAGAAGGTAAATAAAAAAATTAAAATAACCAAAACACTTTCTGCAGTTCAAATAGGCAACCTTCTGGGGACGAGGCAGGGAATCCCAAACAGCACTCAAACACAGCAGATAACCTGCTGTCACTGCACGAGCCAGGGCAAAGGGGGACAGCAGGAAATGATCTCACTTTATTCCACAGCCATTTAACCTGCCTACAGTTTGATGTGAAATCACAGGTTGGCATACAGTATTTATAAATACTATTTATAATAGTGTTTTTGCACTACAAAAAACCAACCTCTGGGTACAGAGCATTTCAACCCAAACAAACTTCATTTGTTCATGATATGCCTCTAAATGTTAAAGATTCAGCCTTCTACTCACTCTGGCTTGGAGAATTATAAAAAATTCCTTGAACCAGAGTGGTTAAGAAAAGAGACCAAAATTCCCCAATTAGAATGCTGAGCAAACCCCTGTAAACAACACTGAATTCTTACGTTTGGCACAGCTGTACAACACACCTGAGCCCTCCAAAATTCCTTATGCCTGAGAAGTTAATGGAAGTGTCTCGGGCTTTCAGTGTCATGTTCCTCCGAGGAGAACACGGACACAAACACCCCCAGAGCCCCTGTCCCTCCCAGCCACCAGCACAGGAGATCCCACACAAGCCAAACACAGGGATTGTGCCTCTCCTGCTTCCAGAGATTTACGGAGAAAGGCAGAAAGGCAGATGTTTGCTTATAATTTTTAAAGAATCTGTGGGATTTTTTCCTTTTAAATTGACTTTCAGGGTAAGTGTTCACATTGAATGTTTTTTGTTTAAAAAATTAACAACTGCTCCATAACAGCCAGCACATACACAGGGACATCTTCAATAAACGTAAGTAGCACCTTAAGGACACAGTTGCTGTTCACAAGTAGGTTCCCTGGTTTAATGTCTCGATGTAAAATGCCAGCAGAATGTAGATATTTCAGACCTGAAATATTAAAGCAAATTAACATAAATAATTATTTTCCTTTTAAAAGAAGTTTAAGGCTGCCAACAGTTTCCTGGCAACTCCTCATCAGCAAAGACTTTGCCTGTGGCTCAGTTTTTATATGACTCTAACTTCTAGTCTCTAGTGCACACTCAGTCACTCAATGAGAGGGTAAAATTTTGGAGTATAGAAACTAGATAGAGCGAGGAATTTATGTATCCTTTTTTTTAAAAAAAA
>NW_016690279.1:0-29197 GCF_001604755.1 Lepidothrix coronata | reverse complement strand
AAAACAAATCAAAAGCAAAACATCATCTCCCTGGTGGTGGCATGAATACTCTGCTAATCCTCACACTGGAATTTTGGCACACACCTCTTACTGCTCTGGTTTTCAGAAACAATTTTGACCTTAGGTGGGTACAGTCACACATATTTACTGACTTGGCTCAGTCCAGGTGTCCTTTCTGTGCCTTGATTCTAAAAGCCTTGATTCTTTCCCCCTGACTATGCTGGAAAGCAGCAGTGCTGCCATGCTCTTGTAGCTACAGTGATGTATGCTTTCTATTTATTCAAATATGAAATTAAAAGAAGTTTCCATGGGAAACTCATTCAAGACGAGGATGCCTTGAGAACAAACATTAAGAAACGGAAAAGATACTACTACTATGGACTTTTCTTTACATTTACAAGAAGAAAAGTTACCTCTTAAAATCTGGTAAAGAAAAACTTTGACATGATCCGAGCTGAGTGGCTGAGGAGAGACGATAATCTTATGGAGGTCACTCTGCATCAACTCAGTGACAACATATCTTCAGTCATTGGTCAAGGAAAAGCAGAACATCCGGCACAGAAGCTCCTGAAACATTTACTAACTCCTACTTATTTGAGCTCTTACAGGTCAGAACTATTGAGTTAAAGAGAATAAAAGCTGCTCCAGAGGTCAAGCCTCCAAACTGTTACAAGAACGAAAATAAAAAAGGAGTTGTGGAAGAAAACAGATTAGTCAGTCACAGTGTTTGCATTAAGGTGGTTGTACAAAGTTATTCCAAAGCCAAACTACAGCTCAGAAAACAGAACAAAAGAAGTTTATATAATTAATGGCATCTGGAAACCTTTAAATTTTTCCTTAAGGTTGGTAAGCCACAAATTCCACACAACTGCAGGAGCATCCTCACAGTGGACACAGTTCCAGCAGCCCAAGGAGCAGGTGCCAGTCCTCATCCAAAGCACCTTCAGGAGGGTCCCAGGCAGGAATGTGGAGTTTTGAAAATCCACCCCCTTCCCTACATGTACCCAGTGCCCACCCTGTCACTGCCCAAGCATTGTACACACCTGCCCACAAATCCCAACCAGAACTGCTTGGAGTTGTAACAGAAATCATCACAACAAATACTGGGGCACTACATGCATTAATTAAAATAACTCCTGCTTTAAAAGCTTAGTTCAGCAGTCATATTTCAAACAAGAGTCCCTGATATTATTACATTTGTGGCTGAAGGAGGTAAAGTGTTAAACTCTACAACAAGGTATCAAATTTTCTTTCATTTCTACCTAGTCAATGTTCTACTTCCATCTGTTGCTCTGCCAACCCTCTCCAGCCAAATCCCCATTGGCCAAACAGTTCAGCTGCCATCAGCACACCACACAAAAATTCATTTTATAAATTAAATATTGCCAACTTTTTGAGGGAGAAAAAATTAAAATTGCGTTCATAAAGAATTCATAAAGAAAAAAACCATCCCTGCAGCGCCATAATTTGTAATCCTCTAATTTTTCTTTTCCTGTAGCAAAGACCCTCTTAAATATTTATACCAGGCTTTTAAAATTCGGGGTTTACCTTACAGCTGCAACAAATCCTTACATTCAATTTAATGCAAAATATTTTAAAAAACCCAAAAGCATTACTCTGCACTTTATTACGATAAGATTTTTGTTTTGCCACGCCACAAATCCTCCTAAACCTCAATCCCAAGCATAATGTCTCCCAGATGTCTCAACTAGTTGCCATGCCAACTAAAGCAGCTTAAATTAAATGAGGGCCTGAAATGGCACCTGCACCACTCCAGGTCTGGGGCGCATTAAATAAAGCCCTTGACAGGGCTCCGAGGTGCCATTAACCCCAGAGCAGCGACCTGATTATTGTCTGGGGATAATTTGATGAGGGCTCTGAGGAGCTGCCTGAGCAGCGCCCGCGGATGTTCTGCTGTGACAACGGGGCCAGGGCTTCACCCAGCCCCTGCTGCAGCACAAACCCCCAACCCTGGTGGGGCTCCAGCCCCTGCTGCAGCACAAACCCCCAACCCTGGTGGGGCTCCAGCCCCTGCTGCAGCACAAACCCCCAGCCCCAGTGGGGCTCCAGCCCCTGCTCCCACAGGTACCTGCGCTCAGCCCACCCACCCAACACCAGCGCTGGGTGGCCCCTGGAGCTGGGACACACGGGTGTCACTGCCAGGGAAAGATTGCTCCTGACAGCAGTAATTAGTTAAGTGGCTGCATAAAATTAGAACTACAAATGTACCGGTTTGCTTCAGAGTGATTATCAAAGCAAATGCACGGCACAAAAGGACTTCACCTGCTCTGCTGGCTGGGACCTGCTGAGTTGGTAAATGTTACAAAGCCACAGAACCATTCTGGAAAGGGATGAAGTGCCCTCGGTGATGGGATGCTCCCTGCATGGCTTGGACCCTTCTTTGTTCCACCTCTGCACACCTCAGAACTCAATTCTCCAGCCTCACAAACTAACCCTGCTCAGCTGGTCTGTGCTGGAGCAGGGGAACCTCCCCAGGCTGAGCAGTGCTGTCCCTGTCCCTGTCCCTGTCCCTGTCCCTGTCCCTGTCACTGCCTGGAGGAACCAAACCCTCCCTGTTCCTCTCTGCCCTCCTCCACCCTACAAATATGAGGGATTTACTTCCTAATCCATCAGAAAATAGTTCTTTCACCTCTTCACGAGATCAATGGGCAGGAATTGCTGCACATCTTTGCTTTTACTGGTATTAAAATCTTTTCCAGTCAGTCTAACAGACTGATAAAAGGGGTGTCTTTTCAGCTGCTTCTGATACTCCCTTTATTGGGAAAAGTTTTCCAAAAGTTACTATAGAAAGTTTGAATAACATCCATGGATCTGCAGTTGCTAAATTCAGTATTACAATCTGTGGAAGACTTTGTAATTGGAAAAAAGAGCTATAAATCACAGAATCATTTAGGGTGGGAAAGACCTTTAAGATCAGAGTCCAACCATAAACCTACTGCTGCCAAGCCAGTTCAGTCAAGAACTAACAGTTATGTTCAGTGTAATGAAAGAATTTTTAGATGCTCAAGAAAAATTCAACAGTCACAATGCACCTTTATATCTGATGTGTTTAAAGCTGGGTGAGCCCACCTGGGAAACAGGTGGATGACAGAACCAAAATACTGGCCAGGTTTGGATACCAGGGATTGCACTCCTGCTCCACCAAGGCAAACTGATGATTGCAGGGACAAGCCCTGAACTTCAGCTTAATGACAAACTTAAAAATGAACATGAAAAACCGTAAAATTCACTAACAATCACTTTTTCATGTATTTTCTCAAGACAGACACACAGAATAATATATGGTCTCTTATGTATTCATTTTTGCCCTAGGTGATATTGGCAAAAATATCAATACCCTGTAAGATTCTAAATGCTCACAAACATTTTCAATCTAAAATCTCATTAAATATTTAAATTATATCTCAAACTAAGAGTTTGTAAAGAATTTTCACTCTAAAACAAAAATTTCACTAGATTAAACTTCCTTTATTCATCACCAGTTTCCTAAGACATCTTTTACTTTATCATTAAAGTTTTAAGTCAGTTTTATAATTAGTTCTCTTTAAAAAACACACTTTGTAATTCCTGCTGGTACCTGTGAGACGCTGAATAATTTAAAGGAACTCTACCAGCTCATTTGCAACACATCATTCATATCATTTTAGTCATTCTTTTATTATATTTTTTTGCCCCAGAAAGGACACTACAACTCCTTAGAAAGAAGAAAGGAAATCCCGTAGTACCAACTCCAGCTCTTTACACTTTTATCACTGTTCAATATATCGTGCTGTAGAAATGGAATGTCCCCACGACACCTTCAGGAACTCTTCTGGTGGATCAACAAAGGAAGTTTTTACAGCTACACCCTCAAACATGGAACATCATTACCTGATTTCCTTCAAACCAGTCTGAAGTAAGTTCTCCTTATAGTACAGTAAGCAGGCAATTAAAATTGTGCTGTAAATCAAAACATCTATTGATTCATTCTTTTAAGGAATTCAGGGGTCATTAGTACACTTAGTGCAACTATTTCAAAAGAAAGGAGAAAGAAGACTGCACAAAGCAAATAGTCTTCTATTACCAACATCAGAGTTGAGAAATCAAACCTAATATAAAAAAAGGACAGTCTCATAAAATACTAGTCAGAATGACTTAAAATCAGTTAGCCATGAAGGAAACTAACATTTTGCTTTTATATTCGAAACCTGGCAGTAGCTAAGCTCACAAAAATAAGCTTATCCCAGTTAAATATTCTTGATTGTACAATTACACAGAAGGAGTAATCCTTAACCTAGATCTGATTTATAACTCATATGACTTGTTCTAAATGAGGGCATTGAACTAGTGCACATAACCAAACTCCAGTTTTTGAACACTACTTATGTGCTCTTCACGTGAAAGAAATATCAAAGAAAAATTTAAAAGCTTTATCTAAATTCATATGAAAAAGCCCCTGTACAGCACAGCAATACTTTCAACCAATTGATGTGTTTCTCCACCAGTAAATCATGCTGTACTTTGGTTAAAATCATCAGGTTGATTATACCTACTTTCTTCACCAATCAATTCAAGGTATTATATAAATAGATCAAACCATATTTCACAAAGTTCAGGTTATCTAAAAATAATGACAATTTCCCACCCATTAATTTTAAAGTAGGTCATACAAAAAAGGAGGTAAGACCCACAAGTAATTAAAACCAACATGCCCAAGTCTAACCACGGGAGTAGGAGAGAACTTCTCTTCCCACCAGAGTCAGAGCCCACCCAGCTCAAGCACTCGCTTTTCAGTATTTTAGAAAGCAGAAATTCCCAACCCCACAAATAGAAAACAACCCAAAGTTTGAAAAAGGAAAAAAACCAAACCAAAACGTGACATTCCCGTGTCAAGCTTTTTACCCAAATTCAGTGTTGGAATACAGTTCCCCACAGGCAGCAGGTCCATGTGCACAGGGACACGTCACACAGCACAAACAGCTCTGGGAGAGCTTTCCTTGGCCAGGGCAGGGGCTGACCCAGGAGAGCCACAGCCCTGCTGGTCCAGGAAACCTCTCTGAAAAGTCCTGGTTCCAAAGCCTGGGGAGGTGGGGCTCTCTGAAAACACCACAAAGTATTTTTAGGCACTAATAACTGAGAGGAGGTTAATTACTGGATATCGTTCTCAGAAAAACATTTGGGGGGAATCCCCATTGGGAGCAGCAGGAGCTGCTGTAAATCCCACAGTCCCTGCACGGACTGGCTCCTCCAGAGTCAAAGCTTTGGGTTCAGCCCTGCACCATTTCACCTCCAAAATCAACAGCAACTCAGAGTTCTGCACCATACAGGTTCACCTCTTCACACAAACCTGTTCAGGTACAGGCTCAGGGGTGTTGTAGTTCCACTCCACAGGTTCCACCAACCCCTGGCAGTTTCTGAGCTAATGAAAATCACACATACCTCAATAAGATGCTCTATTTTTATATTTAGGATACATTTCTTCAAAATAGTCAATGTGTGGAGGCTGGAGGATGTCGAGGGCAGAGAGTACCTAGGAAACACCACACAAGGTCAAGGCCTATTCCAGTCAAAATAAATCCCTTTCAAAAAGACAGTCAGACTGCACCTTCCTTACATGACTTTGCTTTATTCTGCCCCACAGACAGACCAACGTTCTGTCTCACCAGGTATGAGAGAGCAATAAACAACACAGGGCAGAGGGCGATGGAGTATAAAAAAGCTCAGCACTGAAAGTGTGCCCAGCTGGCACAGCTCTGGGCAGCCTGACTGCTATCTAAGGCCTGAAATAAGACTGGGCAGAATTGTATTCACTGTCCATTTGCAAACATTTTGGAAGGGCAATTATGAATATCCTTCGATTCTTTATAATTTCATTTTTATAGTAACAGTAACATCTGAGTTTCCAGAAAAGCTGATAACTGTAAAATTAGAGAGCTCTTAAAGCATTTTAGATACTCTGCAACTTAAAAGAAAACACATTTCAGTTACAGAGAGCTCCATTTTACATTCAGGTTTTATCAAAGATTTCAAAATTACTTTGAATTTACTTACATTGTCATGCTTAAAAAAACACAACATCTTCAACTCCCGGAAGACCCTTTTACAAGAGACCAAATTTTGGAAGACGTTGGGCATCTTTTTGAGTGCAACTCTCTTTCCATCCCGTGGATCTGTTACTGACCTACAGAATAAAAGATTTAGAACATCACATACTCCTGCTAGACAATTTTTCTAAATAAGAAAAGAATATTTTAGAGTTCTTGGCATTCTCAACTCAGACAGGGAGTCAAAACAGGGTGAAGACAAGTTTAGAGAAAAAAGCATTAATCCAAGGGCATTAAGCACTGTCCCCAGAGCCTGTGTGCCACCACTGGGATCCCTCACCCCCCAGCCACCTCAGAGGCTCTCCAGTGGTCACACACCAGTGTCCATTGCTTTATTCTTCCTCTCCTACGAGGGAAAAACACGTAACAATCCCGTTCTGACAGAACATTGGCAAGTGTAAGACTAGTTATCACCAAATCACCTCACATCTAGAGAAGCAACAGCACATGGTATCTAAGTTTTCACACATGTAAAACAGGTGTAATACTGGTCTTTCTCCCACAGAACTTATGGGATGCAAGTATAGTAGCTCAGAAATTATAAGGTGCTTTGCACATGGCAAGTATTTTAATTTAAAATAATTAGATTCTGAAAATAGAATTTTATAATAAGAACCATAAAACTAGAGCAAGGAGATCATGGTGCCTCAATTCCCAATCCCAGTTTTTAAGGTGAGCTTCTCAAACCTCACTACAGAACAAGGTATATGCATATTTTTACTGGGATGACCAAAATAACTTTAATCTCAGTGCAATGCTGAACCCACAGAAGAATCTACACCCAGCTGTGTATCCCAATGACTACACTGTCCTCAAAAAGTTCCTGGCTTTTCTCTCTCTCATGCAATTCCTCTACAGTGGACATCCAAGGCAGCTTCTTCTGTCTCACATCCGTTTTGTCTTAAATATCTTAGTAAAAAATGAGACTGGAGTGTTCAACTAGTCCCCTTAGCTCCAAGTGCCACATCTGATTCCAAAACACAAACCAGCTCAGTCCCAGCACCTCGTCCAGACACCTGTTAAATGTTAACATTCGTGTTTTAACCAAGGGGCAGAGGCAACTTGGGAAAGGTGGTGTCAGACTATTTGTATGGTGGGAAATGGCTAAAAGGAATCTGAAAAGGTCTTCTATTCCATGATATATTCCCTATGTTCTCCAGGACCTTT
Organism: Lepidothrix coronata; assembly: GCF_001604755.1. NCBI lineage: Eukaryota > Metazoa > Chordata > Aves > Passeriformes > Pipridae > Lepidothrix > Lepidothrix coronata. Next base: position 21,926 of record NW_016690279.1, on the reverse strand, counting down.
GCCTCTGCTCACACAGCTCTGCAGTCCCACAGGCCACACTGAAACATCCCTCCCACCACACAGGGACTGCACCCAGAGGGCACAGGGACCTCGGGAACACACCTGCAAACCCAGGTTATTATTCAGCACCATTTAGCACATTCTGGGCTGGCCTGTGGCTTTAGGGTCCAGCAGAGGCAGAGTCTGAAGGACACACACACACACAGGGGCCAGGCCAGGCAGTGGCTCACAAATTCACATCAATGTGATCCCAGCAGGAGCTCAGAGCTCCCACAGCTCACAAGGTCAGGCACCACTGATCAGCTAATTAGAGGCATTTTCTCTTTAGGAGGTAGGATTTCTGGCCCCCACCAAGTTTTACCAGCTTTAAAAGGAAAAAAAAAAAAAGGCAGCAAGACACCAAACCTCTAACCTGCTAAAGTCAAGGTAAAAGGTGCTGAGTCCTGGGAATTAAACAAGCTATCATTAAATAGATATATTTGCTCCAAAATCAAAGGTGTAAAATTTCATTCATAAAGCTCCTCCCTGAAGACACTGCAGATGGTACTGATTTACTCTCTTTCCCATTGGAGCTCTCGCACTGTTGCTGACCACACACACACACACAGCTGCTGCCAGGAGGATATTCCTGGATGGGCAGAATTCCAGGAGAGGATCCCAGTGATCACACACTGAGGTATCACACAGGTGTGAGGCCCGAGGCCTTTGACAACATGACACTTCCTCACAAAGGACTGGTAATGCCCAGGCAGAACACCAGCATGTTCTATTTGACAGCACAGTCACAAGAGCTGAAGGACTACCTTGGCTATAAAAACATGACACTCAAACTCCTCAGCATTTATTTTATGTTGTATTATGGCATGTTTCGGGCACACTCTGCATTTCCAGGCAGGGTCCGAAACTTAATACATTATTTTACAAGACCAGAAGTACTCCTCTGCCACTGTCCAAACCGAGGGAAACGTTCCAATTCAGAATAGCAGTGGGGCAAGACTGCAAAAGTAATATATTCAAAGTTAAAAATCTGAATCCAATTCATAGAAAGTCATCTCTGGAGTTCCCATAAACCAATGAAAACCAGGAAGTTTGAAGTGGAGGTCATTTCAAAACAATACCTAAAATGGGATTTTTGGTGGACTCATTTTCTGCAGCTTTTCTGCTACAAAATGATGGTGGCTGCATAAAACACCAGAATCAACAGTCAGCTTTTACCAAAACCAGTTCAGATTGAAACTAAATCTTGGGACGTGGAAGTTGACCATCCACAGTCAAGTAAGTTCATATCTGCTATGCAGAGAGCCATGAGGCACCTCACAGTTGCCTTAATTAAAGTTCTCACATCAATGCTAAGTACACACTAACAGTAATACAATCTGCATAATTTTTTTTCCTATTGGTATTAGCCTGAACTTTGTCTAACCCCCTTCCTAATTCCTTTATCAAAAGTTTTACAAAGGAAAACATTTTAAAATAAACATTATCTCAGAGAGCTTGTATGTATAGGAAAGTAATTGATGCATGCCTGAAAATTCTTCCAACCACTACCCCCAAAAATATGAATGGATATCCCTCTTCTTCTTCTCTCTGACTGAAGGCACAGAGTCAAAGATTTTGAGCTCAGATTCCCCAGTTTCTCAGATTTTCCTGATGCTGAGCCTCACTTAGGAAAACTGTCAGCGCTTTCTACCTCCAAGTACCAGACTTCTTTAGTTTAGTTTAGACATTTATCTGGGAATACTAAATTCTGTTCAGTCAGAACATAATCAGGGATCAGTGTCCTGTGGGCTCTCATGCTCCTCCCACGACAGAGCTGTCCTGCTGCCTCATCAGGGACAGGGAAAGGTTTGATAAAACAGTTGGTCTGTAATCAAATAACACAAAAGTCTGATCTATGTTGAGAACTATCACAGATTTACTGATGCTCATTTTTTCTAGTTGTAGGACCCTTTTTGAGACTCAAAAATTGCTGAACGTGTTGCAGAGCTGCTGAAGTTCCCCTCAGCTGTGCACATCAGGCCTGGTGTGGCTGTTCTCTGCTTTTCCAAATGCTTCCATCCAGTACCAATTCATTTTTCCTGGTGCCCTGGGGTAGTGTCCCATAGAGGAAGCAGTTAAACAGGGTTGCTGGGGCATTTGCATTTAAGGCCAATTTCTCTTTTTCTCTTAAATAACCCACTTCTACAGACAAGTGATGCTCACCTGCAGTATCCAGCTGGGAAGAAATTCCTCTGCTCTTTCCCCCAGTAGCTGCAGCAATGTCACCCTGCCCCTCACCTCCCTGCCTTGGGAGCTTTGTACCATTCACCAGCAATTTCACTTCAAGGGGCAGCACAAAACTAACAGCCCAAGTTCTGAAGATCAGAACTGTCAGGCCTGAATTCCAAAGAACAGAAACAAGAAAGGAAGAAAGAAAATAGCCTGTTTGAAACCCTGGTATTTACAGCATCCAAAAAAAGATGCTGAAAATGTTGCTTTGTGTTTGTGTACAGTACTTACTTTGATACTAGCAAAATCATTATTTATAGCAATATGCTATCGGGTCACACATCCCCAAGAGAAACTAGAAAAGCAGGAAAATCTCCTAGGAGCTAATTGAGAGAACAGCTAGAAAGGCAGCTTTACTTACTGCTGCTCTCAGAAGAACACATTTCAATTCCCTCCTCTGCTTTGTGAGGACATTCCAGCCCGGGTGAATCCCGCAGCAAAGGGCCCAGCAGGCAGGAGTGATCCATCACTCAGCACAGGCTGGGCTTTCAAGATACTACTGAAGGCTCAAAGGGTTCGCTTATTAAGCACCAACTGTAGCTGGGGATAAGGAGATCAGAGACCAAGATTTGAACCAAAAATAACTTAGCAAAAATTATATATAGATATGGGACAAAAAATAAGTTAATAAATAGAATTTGGAAGTGTGGGGGAATATGAAGGCAGACAGTTCAGCTGTCACCAAGCCTTTAGGAGTGACACAGAACAGCGACCCGGAGCCGGCAGATCCGGCACCAAACACCACGAGTGGAGTCACCCCAGAGCCCCCTCAGAGCCCCCCATCCCTCGAGGTGACAGAGCTGGGCCAGCACAGGGCTGGGGCAAAGGGCCACACGGAGAGTTCTGGGGAGCAGGTCACAAGCACAGCAGCAGAGCAGGCCCTGGGTCCTGCCAATGCAGCCCTTGAACTGCAGCTGGGTGCCCTGTGCAGAAGGGCCTCTCTTCTGCCATCAGAAACCTCTTGTTTTGCTGATTATACATAATATACATATACATGTCTTATTTAAGAACTACAGTAAAAGTTTATAAAATAGTCTGACGTGAAACATACCAAGAAAAAAGATGCTTTACAAAACCTGCAGCTTCTACTTACATTGCAGGCTAATCATGCCAGAAATAATACAATTTTAAAAAGTAATAGGACTATAGAAGGGATTAATGACACAATCCAGACCTCTAGTTAAAATGTTTCAAAGACAATCCTTATCTCAAAGAATCCTTGTGGGCATTCAGGCGTTTCAATTACGCATTATAAGCCTTTAGCAACTCTCTGCCCTGCTGATGGCAAATTTTCAAGGTGGAGACTTCGCCAACAGTGACTTTTTCTCTCCCCGAATCCAGGTCAAGGCATACACATTGTTCTGTAGTTTCAACTGGTAGAAAAACAAGTTTGTGACTGCTCCATGCAATTATTACACAGGAGCGAGATAATGAAAGAATGTTCTCAGGGGTGGTGTGGGAAACTGCTGGGAGAGTTTGTTCTACAGGGGAAGCGAGCCTGCCTTCACATATAGAACACCTATAAACTTACAGCAGGACTTACCAGAAGGAGGGGGATTTAACAGGATTACTCTGCAAGTTTTTCTTATTAGTCAGTGAACTTTTTTCCTCAGTTGCTTGACTCTTAATCACCCAGGCTTTTCCAGAAAGCCTTACTCTGAGACATGTAACCGCCCTGGTCCCACCAGCATTTCAGCTGCTCACCCAGGCATGTTTGACAACGCAGCTCATACTCAAGGGCATGTGACACCAACACAGCATTTCTTCAGTACACGGTGCTGCAATCAATCACAGCTTGGCATATCTCAAAATATGGGATGACATTAAAAATCTCAGGAACATTCACAAACCCAAAAGACTCCCAAGACTAAAGCAGAAAGGCACGGAAAGGGTGTGCAGTTATCAAATCTCTTATCTGGGAAATGCTTGATTGGGTACATAACATTTGCACATGGAATAGGCCATGACACCCGGAACCTTATTCTCTGTAGAATCACTGCCAGGCACTGAGCCCTACCAAAACATGACAAAAACTGATCTACAACATCTAGTGGACTATCGGGTAGCAGAGGCAGAGGTGAGGAAAGCAAGCACTAAGTGTGAAATCATTAAGAAAATAAAAGAGTGTATGTATACACATTTAACAGTGGATTTCTTACTGAAGGAAAAAAGCACATAGACTGAATTTTTAAGCAAAGGAAAGCAGCTGCTTTACCAGTTTGCCATTACAGAGACTCACACACCACTGAGACAGGACAAAGGTGACGTTCCAGACTCTCCAATGACCCTGCCTATTAACAGCAGCACTGTGTCGGATCACAGACTGGACAGTCCATCTGGAACCATCCCACACTGGTTCGTGACCCACCAGTGTTCACCAGCACACATAAAACACATTTTAAGGCTCTGTGACAATTCCTAATGGAAGTTAAATTATTCAAATGCTAAATGGTTTTGTCCAACTTTAGCAGCCTGTCAGTTTTCCAGCCCAAAGCTCCAAGTGTGGCTCCCTGACCTGGGGAATGGCTGCTGCCAGCTCCAGCCTGCAAACAGCTGTGCTGGCACAGGGACACAGGGAGCAGGGAACAAGGCCCTGAGACAAAGGGAGGACAGACAGATGCTTGTTCAGGAACAATGGCAGCCTAAGCATATGTCAAAGAGGATCTAAGTCAGCCCCACCAGCTCTGCAGAGTGAATAAGGAGAGGGAGAGGTGGAATTAATCTCTTTTCAAGGGCTCTTGGATAACACATGAACTGCTTCTCTAGAGGTGCCTCACCCCAGCAGTGAATGCAGAGAACCAGCTCAAAGTGGAGCCTCCCTGTACACAACCAGTGTCCTGATTTGAGGACCCTGACTTTGGAATGTCACTCCAGGCTTCCCTCGCTGTGCCCAGCCAGAGTATGCTGTGTGTCAGAGCCCACCGTGTGTCAGAGCCCACTGTCTGCCAGAGCCCACTGTGTGGCAGAGCCCACTGTGCCCTGTCCTGGCAGGGAGCTGACCTGGGCTCCCCTCCAGGAGCAACCAGAGCCAGATCATCAGGAGGGAGCTAGGCTTTGTTTTGGTTGGATTTCTCTCAACAACAGAGTTTTAGCACACACACTCATGCAATTAGCCTGGCATTATAATGGGTTTTACCCTCTGGCTGTACATGCATTGTCTGAGAGATGCAAAAGCTGATACAATCCCGTTTAAGGGAGATATTCATAGTCACTTCAGCTATAATTTTTAAAGGAAAAGCCACCCACAGATACATTATTAAAAGGAGGAAAATATTACAGCAAAGTAGTGCCCAGGCCTCTTCACTTTATTGCTCTCCAGAAAGCTGCTCTAAACTTACAGCACAAGGCCTTTCCCCACTGAGGAAGAATAAAAATGGGAATAAAAGCTCAGATATTCACAGCATCATGGGTGCTGAAAGAGAAGCAGGAGTCAGAGAAGCACACTGGATCCAAGGATGAACACTGAATCCAAGGATAACACCAAATCCAAGGATGAACACTGGATCCAAGGATGAGCACCGAATCCAAGGATAACACCAAATCCAAGGATGACTGCCCACCCGAGTGAGGAACAGCACTGACCAAAGGTAGATCCTGCACCCACCCAGTGGCCAGAGACACAACTTTAAGGATATTTCTTCTTATCTTCCCTGTGAGCTACATTAAATATCTGCTTGCCCCAGGGAGCTATTCTGGGCCCAGGAGGCACATGTAACACAAACACTGGCATGGACAAAGAGTAACCACCTATTCACACCAGCAGTTTGGGGACTTCAAAACAATTCCAAACCACTGCCTACAAAAAGCCCCGGTAGCTGCACCATAGAAGAGTATGAACCACTGGGGCAGAGTTGGTATTGACAGCAGAATTTTTAGCACACAAGCACGGGAAAATAAGGTTTCATTGTTAGAAGACATTATCAAAAAGAACAGCTGTTATTTTTCAAGCTATTTAAGCACTGGATGTGCTGTTAATGATTTTCAGGTCACTACTGCTCTGCAGCAGCCTCCAGCTGGCAATACTTCAAAGATCCTAAAATGAAATATTAACAGTGGGTAAAAAAAAAAAAATCTTTATTTTGAGAGATAGGATATGAAAGCAAACTGAAAAAGAGAGCTGAAGAGATACTACTGAGCAAAACTTTGATTTCACTTGGATTTAACTTTGAGGCACAGACAGCCAAGTCGAGTTGGGGTGACACAGAGTGTAGGGACAGAGGGGAGAGCTCAACAGATCATCTCCCCCATTTCACCCACCCTTGGGGATCAGCTGCAGGAGTTTGGCTCCAGCTCCAGCACTCGCTCCCACAACTGACCACTTGATATTAAACACACAAGAAGTCACTGGCAAACTGATATGGATTGATAAAAGTTGGGTGAAGGTGTTCACAGACAAAAGTAAAAACTTCTTAAGCTTTTAGACATCTGGAATCTATAAAAATATATTCCACCTGCTAAATATTTTCTTAATATTTAGGCAAGTAAAGCAGGTTTTGCATGCAGGAATTTGTGTTTGAACAGTTCGTGTGTGTTGTAAAGATATTGAACAGAAAATATGTTACTTAAGAAGATTAGAAAAAAAGGCAATTTAATTAACTACTACCAATGTGCATTCTCAGCATTTCATTAAGTTTTCTCAACACACTCCATGGAATACTGTAAAGTAATCAAAAAATACCCAAAAGCACTTCAAAAAACCTGTAAGTTACTCCAAATATTCAAGTCTTTCTAACACATGCTCTCGAGAGCTGGGCTTTTTTAGAGGTACAGAATCTGTCCAGGGAAAGAGCTGCCTGAATGTAAGCTCACAGATCTCACAGAGAACTCTCATGGAGACTGAAGAAAACATCCAGATTCCATTTCCACTAAAAGGTATTTTATGGGAAAGGGTTAAGCACCTTGTTTTCCCCAGCACACTTCAAAGGTATGCTTCATCCACTCCTGCTCAGCTGCCAAACCAGACCTCTCCAGAGCTCCTTTTCCAACCATCCAGGTCCTAAAAAAGCCTTTTAATGTCGGGTCTAATCACACCCTCCAGCATGTGCACCATTATCACTTATTCTTTACAAATCAGAGCTAAAAGCAAAACTGATTACTGCAAGAAATCTGTCTCCTTGAACAAAAAGTGATTCAGAGTATCTTACTTAAAAGAAAGGAGAGAAAATTAGAGGGACACTGTTATGGTTAATATCTTTTAAAATGTTTAATTTGTCTTCCTTCATGGAAGCTTAAAATTGAACCTGCTTTCCAATCCAAGTTTATTTCACCATTTACACAAAATTTTCTGGCTATGCTTGAGACCTTTTTATCACTTCTCAACTGCCTTTATGAACCACAGTTACAGTAGGTTACTACACCACATATGACATTTATTCAGATACATTTTTTAATTCCATAAAAACAATTCTTTTTTTTTTCCAGTCAATGGCATAGCTCTGTAAGGTCTGCAGTATTCATAAATAAATAATATGCCCAATAAACACATAAAGCTCCATGTATTTTTGTACTTCTTTCTTCTTCATTTTTAAAGCGCATACCACAGTTGCACACACACTCCTGCCCCCATTCCCTGACCTCTATTCCCATTCCCACCAGCAAACCCAGAGAAACCCAAATGAGAAACCTTCTTCTCCACGTCCAACAAGCCTCCAGGCCTTGGCACAGTTCCTGGAGTATTTCTGCACCTCCAGAGCAAAGTAGGTTAATAAGGTCTCTGGTCACATCCTCTCCACAGACACCTCGTTTCCTGCAGGAACCCCCCCCAGCCCCTGAGGTTCCACCAGCAGCTTTCCCTCCCCCCTCATCCTCCCACCACCCCCTCCCCAGTATGGGGGACACGGACACAGCAAACCCCCAAAACACAGGCACTGAGCTCCTTTTTGCCTCCTGGCTGCAGTGAAGCCCCACAATAACCCCGGCAGTGGATCCCTCCCACTCCTCCCCCGGTGAAACCTGTCCTACTCCAGCCATCCCTTTCTCACACAATCACTTGGGCCCTTTCCCAGCACACAGAAAATCAGCACTTCCAAGTGATCACACTTCAGTGCTCCCTGCTCCCACCAAGGGCAACAGTTGTATCTGCTGGTTCAGGACTAAGCCTCAGGACTTTGATGGATCTGTATATGTACAAATATATATGTATATATGTTTGAGGCCCATAGTACCTTTTAATTTCATGAATTACTGCTATTCATATTCATCTCTCCAAATTCTGTAGTGATGATAAATCTAGGAACATTCATCAAGATTTTTACCTGGAAGAGGCAAATCTTATTTACTGACCTTTCAAGTTTCAATTTATCCTGCCCATTCTTTATTCTGTTAAATGCAATAATACAGAACACAGAATTGCAACTCAGAATGCTTCATAACTGACACTCTCTCTTCCATCCCCTTTGCCAGGAATTACTTTAGACAACAGTATTTCATTTATCTGTCTTGCACAGGAGCAAATATTAGAATCACAGAACTTTAAAATATTATTTAAAATACACATTAAGCTTATCAGATACTGTAATTCCCAACCCCAACACTTCCCAATGGCCAAAGTAAACACCAACTAGAGATGTCTCAATTCCCTCGTTTTTTTTTTCCTATGGAAAGATTTCTATGTAATCAGCCCTGCCCAGTCATTTGTTCTCTGAATTACAGTGGAACAGAATGGACAAGTCAAAACATAGGTGTGAAATAAATAAATCCATAACCCCTACAGCCCAAAAGTCTACAAGATGCTTTAGGGTTACAGGATACTTTTGGAACATGAAAGAAGTGCTTTTTATCTCAGTTAATGGTAACGAGGATTTAAGAAAGACCCACAACATCACAAAGAAGAGGTAAAAAAATTTTTACAAAATCAGGCTTCTCTTTATTCCCGGGGAGTTTAAAGACACAGCAGCTCCCCACTGCCACGGACCAGTGAACAATCCTGTCACATACCATCAAATCTCACGGTGCTGGGAAAATTCCACCTATCTCCTTGACAGTCTCAATTACACGGGAGCCACAACCACTCCTTCTCAAAAGGCAGTTTCAGAAGCAGGAGGACATCAGAGTGACACCCTGAAGTGAGGGTGAACAGCACCCCTGAGTGACCAGCCTGCTGCGAGCAGGAGAGACGGTTTAAAATTCCCTCATGTCTGTAGGAGCAGAACGTGTAACCAATGGATTTCCATGAGGGGTCCTTTGGTTACTACTCAAACACCTGAAATACTGTACAATCTGCACATTTACACCTTCAGGCAAACGACCCAACACTGTTGCTGTGGTGGTGCCAGGGCCAGGGGACCCGAGCGAGGCGCTGGAGCAGCCCTGGAGACCTCGAGGAGGCAGCACAAGGTCAGGGCTCCTCAGCCCTTCCCTCTCCTTTAAAACTCACCCACAATGGGCCATCGCAGAGACCTCTTTAAAACACTACGAGATCTTCAAGGAAAGTGTGTTTCTCCCTCTTCCCTCCCAAAAAAACCCCAACAAAGCCCAACCTGAGTTGTTACAAGCCAAACCCACTGACATCCTACAATGCTGTTGACTTGGTCTCACAATTCCACCCAGGGAAATGCTGAGGTCTGACCTGCAGGGCTCCTGTCTGACCCCCTCATTCCACAGCTGGATTCCATGATCTCCATGAACTGACCTGAAAATCCTAATATATGCTTCTCTATTCCGAGTCTGCCAAAAACCTTGTGATAACAGATGGAATCACTACCATGGGTGAAATCCCAGGCAAATGACATTAATGCCTCTAAAACACTTCAAACCCAAAGTTTAAACAGTAGTTCAGGATGAAATAAAAATGATTACAGAAGGATTCCCTTTATTGGGTCATATGATAGGTGACAAAATCTCCTTGGGAACAACTGTGGGAGTGATGATATATACATTTAATATTCAAATTACCAAACACCTGTCAGTTCTCAATGTTTCAGATGAAGTTTCAGATGAATAAACAGTAGTTTAAAAATTATAAGGTGACATGCCCAAGACAGAGATCAGAGAAAAAGCCACAAGTAGGTCAAAGCTGGTCCTGATTCTGTCAACATTCACCTACTTTTCTTCAACTGCTTCAGAAAACAATAAGCAATCCAAACCTAAAGAACATAAATGCTCTGCTCCTTCAGCAGGAGCAGAAGGGAAGCTGCAGCTCAGCTTATGGGCCTGGGTGAGGATGTCAGTGCCCTGCCAGCAAAAGCCCAGTGGAAGTCCTTAATCCTGATTTTTCAAGTGCAATCAATGAGCAAATATGTTCAGAAAAGCACTTTGATACCTTGAGGTATCTATAATAATTGAAAAAACAAATAAAAGCTGCTTTCCACTTCATAATTAAAAACTGCTTTTAGTTAAGCTGTTAGGTTGAACTCTTACTCTCTTCAATTAAATCAGGTGACCCAGGGTAAAATAGATTTTTTTTTAATTTATTTTTGCCTCTCAGTGCTGCTGTAGGACATTCTCTGTTAGAACAGTGGTGCACAAAGACTGGCAGCACAAGGGAGCTGGGCTGGTCTTGCTTTAGCCACTGACACAGAAGGATTTCCCAGCACACACAGACTCTCCCTCTCCACAAATAGTCCAGAGCTACATAAACTTCTTGCTCTGGCAAATCATAAATGGCAACTTTTAATGGCTTTAAGATTTAAACCTGGAAAGGATTCTAGCAGGTCTTCATTTCCCACTCCTTTGCTGCAGTTCATGATATGAACATTCCCTGGTGCAGCAGCACTGCCAGAGCAGCAATGACACAGGACACTGTCCCTTTAACAGCAAGTACCACGTGGGAGCCTCTGCCCCCTACAATTTGAATTTAGACATAAAAATAAAGTAGATGCTAGTTATTACTCACTCTGGCTATTTCACTTTAAGGGCTGAGTAGTTTTTTTTTAAACAGCCCTTGGTTGCTCTGTGTTTGGTGGTTGGGGTTTTTTTTTCATTTCCATATGCTGAACTAGAGGAAAACATAACCCACTAAACTCCACTGTCCTCTACCTGCACATCCTGTGAACAGCAGCAGCTTTGAGAATGCTGGCTTGGAGGACACGTGCCCTCAACAAAACTATTGGCAGATGTTCATTTTCAGGTCTGTTCCTGTTTGTTCTGATATGTCCTTGCCACTGAAACAGGACTCCTGACTTGAAAAATGTGAATTGAACAGGAGACTCCCCACTGTTGTTTAAAACAAACAAACAAACAAACAAACAAACAAACAAAAATAGCATCTCATATCTTCTCACATTGTTTTGACTGTCTTTTATTTTTTTTTATGTCCATGAAGAGTCCAGAGCAGGTTTGCAGCTGCCCCTTTCCAACCCTTCCCCACAGCAGTGACTGAGGACAATCCGTGTGTGACCTTGGGCATCCTGCATTATCCACATCCATTTGAGGAATACCACGGCTTTCCACGACCTACTTGATCCACATCCTTTCCCTCAGTCAGAACAATAACAAAAAGAATAATCTTGCTTCATCAACATACCCACAAGCTACAAATCAGCATCAAGGAGGTCTGGCCTAAAGGACTTCAAACACACCAGGGAGAACACAGGAGAGTCACAAAGCACTGGGAGATTCAGGAAATTCTCTTCTTCATTTAACCAAAAAACACTAGCCTAGGAATGGATAAAATTAAGGAAGATGGATTGCCAGCAGTCTGGGAATAATGATACATCCTATTCCTTGTCCCAAAAACCCTCCCTGCAAGAAATCCTCACTCCAAAGCAATGCTCTGGAGTAAACGAGCCAAGGAGAGCTCACAGAAACACCCAAAGAGAAGTTGTACTGCTGGATGGAAACAGCCTTTAGAACAATGCCTTTGTTCTGTCACTGTCCAATCTCTGGGGGGGGGGAAAGCTCTTATTTAGGGCTTTCAAATAGTCTTGCATGGGCCTCCAAGGGTCTTTAAAAACAAAGGCAGGAGGAAGGCAAATAGGTACTCAGTTAAAAGGCAGAGACACACTCTTGTGCTCAAAAGTCAGTGACCTGTGAGCTCTACTCCACACAGAAGTGCCCTACATCAATCAAAGGCTTCAAAATGGGATTTTTCTGTATTTCCTCTAATATACTGTAACCCATTAATTAGGAACCAAAACAGCTAAAGGTGAATAAAATGGTTTTCAGTGCAGCAAAGCCCCCTGCCCCAGAGCACCACCAGACTCTGCTCCCTCACCTACACGAGTGCCAGCACAGACCCCAGCAATGCTGCAGGGGAAGAACATTGCTCAGGGCTGAAAATTGTTACTGCCTTTATGCAACAAGTTTTGCTATTCATAGACAAATATTCTTCAATAGTCACACGAATTTATATTAAATAAAACAGTAACATGCATTATCTGCAGTAACAAACCCCATGAACACTGCCAAGGGAGAAGGGAGAGCCAGGTGCTCTTCAGAGAAAACATAATAATTTAGATCAAAGCCTGAATGACTACTTGGCCACCAGTTAAATACCATGCCCAGCTTTACTGGTGCCATTTAGCAAAGGCTCTGTCCTGACACCACTTTCATGTTGTGCAATGAAGAAAACTCTGAGAGCACCTCCTGGTGGTACCCAGATAATGGAGACAAACTGTCAGGAACCAGGAACAGATTTAGGATTAAAATTTGGAATAGCATCATTCCAAAATGACAAGGAAATTGCATCGGTTTCTCTGGGGAGCAATTTTTTTTCACCTATTAAAATGTATTTGCATATGAAAGAGAATGGGGAAAGAAAATCCTTCTCTAGAGCCCAAGGATTCCTACAGTTCCCAGTATATTCTACTTTTCCACAAAAATTTCCTGTAAGAGTTCTTGAACAGAAAGCTCTGATTTTTTTAATTTTTTTCCCCAGTAAATACCATCATAGCATGTTCTAAGACAATTAAAGAAATAAGAGAAGATGTGTTCTACAAAATGATTCTGCTATAACCATTCTGGTGTTATATCCAACAGCATAAAGAGCATAAAAATTCCACTCACACACAAATGCTTCCAAGCCTTTATAAAAAACCACCATATCAGGAAATTAAAGAACGACAGTACCAGGACACACTGATTCTGCCACAGCCCTCAAGATAAAGGCTCAAATTCTTACTAAGCACTTTTAAAGACATGGCCATATTCCAGAGCCAGCTGTAGCCATGGAAGCTGTTTCATATCAGGGCTGATGATATAAGTCTGCCTTCATTTATCCATCACTCTCACATAACAGAAGATGCAGCTTTAAATACTAAAATGAAGTCCAGATTATTCTGGTGGGTTTGGTGTTTGAGCAGCATTTTGGTCTCTGTCTGTAGCCCCCCCCTGCAGTTTTATGCTGGGTTTGGTCAAATACTATTACCAATAAATAAATGCATTAACCCCAGAAGGCTCTGTTCTTTCCATACATGTTTGTACTGCCTGTCACAAGCCACTTCCATGTAAGCATCTCCTACCTCACTCAGAGGTCTACTTTTACAAAGCTGTGTGCACAGTTACTCTGAGTCCCCACACAGCAAAACTTACAGCATCTACTACGGGATTTTCTAGCACTCAAATTAAAGTTCTTTGTGAATTTTTAATATGCCTTTTAAAAACAATTACTGATTATATTAATGAACACAAACTCTGCTTAAGCAAGCTCTCCACACCTTTGAGCCAGCTTCTCTCACAAGAACAGCTGCATGTTACCTACTCCAGACCAGAAGGCAGAACTTTCCGGAGGATTAAAGATACATGAGACCCATATACAACCATTACAAGTCATCAAAAACCAAACATATCCCAGAGGCTTCCTCTACTTCACCTGCCCAAAGCTATTTTCTCTTCCAATGCTGTTGTTCCCCAAGAAATGAAGCAGCCCAGGCACATCCAGCAGCCTCCTCATACCCCCCTGTTCCTGCCTTACCTCCTGCTCGGGGGGATGCCCAGGCTGGGCTGCACCTCCCATCACACCTCCCATCACACCTCCCATCACATCCCACCTCACACCTCCCATCACATCCCACCTCACACCCCACCTCACACCTCCAGCCCTCCACAGACACCAAGGGCTCCGTGTTCGGATCAGGGAAACCCACAACTTAAACCCCCTCTACAGAGAGATGGGGGGGGGGAGGGAAACAACATCTGAAATATGTCTTCTGGAAAATCAATATTAGACTGAGAGCCAGTCACAAGCTGCTACATTTGCAGAATTCAGAGGAAAAAGGAGAAACCAGCGAATGCTACCAGGACCTAACTGGATTATCAGCACCCAGCCCTGTGTGGATACAAACATCATCAAGGTCTGCAGGTGCTGCAAAGCAACTTGCATTTCAAGTGACCTGTGAAATGCTGACCTTGGCATAATTTACAGTGAACTAATTTATCCCAAATGGTCCTTGCCCAACTTTGAGGAAAAAAAAAGTTATCCACATTCCTTCCTTCTTGCATCATCTTACAAGACAATAATGAACAATCTCGTATATAACTTGGGTAGAATTTCACCTAATCCCAACGTCTAATTTCAGTGCAAGGAGTTATTATATCCATTTCATTTAAGTCACTCCATTTGGGGAACGGCCATTTAAATGTTAACAGAATTTTTCTTTTCAGGAAATTTGAAAAAAAACACCCACCCAACTTAAACATATAAGCTTTGCAAAATTTCCCATATTAAAAAAAAAACTGAATCAGGTCATTGTTCTATTACATTTCTTCACAAATAGAGTCAGAAACCAATTTAGATAAAGCAATCCTGTAAAAAATACTGACATGGCGATCCAAGATAATCACCTGCAGCTCCTTCCATTGTGCTGGTGAGTGTGAAACCCAATCCCCACTCTGCTCTGAGCCGTGCCCAAGGCCACTGCTGCCTCCTTTGCCTGGGGCATCCTCATGGTTTCCTCCAAGAAGTAACTGGATAAAAACGACTCAGTCTCTTTCTTATGAAATCACTGTCTATCTGCATCAGACACCCAAGACAACAGAAAAACTCACTGAAGTAGAACACAAGAAGTGAAAAACTGTTGTGGTTTAACCCCAGCCAGCAGCTCAGCCCCACAGAGCTGCACAACAGCAACGGGGAGACAAACACCACCACCCCAAACGTCCCCTTCCTCCTTCTTCCCCAGCTTCACACACTGAGCAGGATGGAACATGGCCTGGAACATCCCTGGGGCCTGAGGGATCCCCTCCCCAGCCTCCTCAGGGTGGGGTGAGGAGCAGAACAGCATCAGCAGTGCTCAGCAATAATGAAAACAGCCCTGGGTTAGGAACCCTGTTTTCAGCACAGATCCAAAACACAGCCCCATACCAGATCCTAGGAAGAAAATTAACTCCATCCCACCAAAACCAGCACAAACCCCCAAAAGCCAGTGGTGAGAGCAGTGCTGCTGAGTGGTGCCACAGCAGTGGGCAGTGAGAACAACACTCCTACCACAGCTCCTACTGACCACGTTTGCATGCTGGACTAGAACAACCAACCAGGGGGAATCCTTTCCAGCTGGAAATCTCTGCTCCCATTTTCTGTTACAGTCTATGTACACAAAGCAGACTTGTCATCTGAATGGAAAGCTTCATATTTACCTGGATCAGTGAAGGTTCCCAGCAGCACTAAACACAACAGCAATACTGACAGCTGACTTCCCCCAAATAACCTCAAATGATTTTTTTTAAACTATTCCTGTTCATTTTATTTAATACTTCTAAACATTTTTGTGGCCCATTACTAAAAGCAAATTCCACACCAAAAATCAACACATCAAACAGTAGATGTTTTCCACTCCTAAGAAAAACCCTGAGTTATATTCCTGGTTCACACTTTTGCTGCATCTTAGCCAGCTGTAACATCAGTATTTCAAAAGGCTCTTTGATTGGTCTTTAGTTTGAATGTCTGTAGGGATCTTGGCATGGATTACTCCTCCCAGAGCCTCTTTATCCAATTCTGGTGGATATTCTGTCCCACCCATCGGAGGTACCACGTCCTGCTCACAGTTCCCCATTTCTGCTCAGTCTCACAAGAGTTCCGGGATAAACTTGAGTACTTTTGTAACTTTAGGCTGTTACAAAATATCACATTAAATACTTTAAAGCAAACAACTGCCCACCTAAATGTTAATTAACAGGAGACATTTCCTGATGGTTAAGTACTGTCTTCTGCTAACAGGTGAGGTTTGAGGGACTGGAAAAAGATCCCGATACAAACAGCTCTAACTCAGGAAAAAAACCTCTCCCACCAAAAGTCTTAATAGGTCTGATAGAACACATTCCCATAATTCAGCTTTTGCTAAACTTTTCTTTTTTACCAGCCTGGGCTTTTGCATCTTTATTTGCATTAACTATGCAAAACATCGTTGTGGTTCGCAGCAATTTGAGACAGCAGAAGGGGAACTTCTCCTGCCACTATTCAGGCTTTTCTGAACACGTAACATCTTTTTTTCCCCAGTGTACATTCTAGCAGTTTTGTCCCAAACACATTACCCCCACTGCATCCTTGCTCAGCAGGACACGTTCCTTTAAAGGAACAGGAGATTATCGGTTTATCCTGGAAACGTCTTTCCTGCTGCTGTGCTTAGTATCAGTGCTGGGATAAAACCCTCTTAAAATAGTTCCAGGGTCCAGGCAACAATCCATTGTATGCAACAGTCTTTTGGATTTTACTGAGCAATGACTTTAGTGTTTTCAGGCCTTTGAAGGCCAGGACTGAACGGCAGATTTAGGCTAAATTATTTTTGAATTTTAATGTTACAGCAGCCTGTCCATAATGTCCTGTTGCAACATCAACAGCCAAACTGTTTGAAACGTTGTACTGCTGTGTGACTTCCTGAATAAAAAGGATTAGAAGCAAGTACATTAAAAACCCCACTGCAATTTAAAACTGGATAAACTAGGAATTTAAAAAAAAAATTCAGATACTTTTTTCTGTTGTCACTTGCAACAGCTTTACCTTAGAGACGCCTTTTAACACAGATTTGACATTAAGACAGATTGCTCGGTTCCAGTCTTTGATGAACAACAGTAACTTTTTAAAGGTAGGACACACATGTAAGACAAATACAACCCTCCCCACACCTTAGGGGATCACTGTTTCCTGTCCCACGGCCGTGGACATATCCCAACCAACAGGACACTTCCATAACATCTCAGCAGCAGTGTTACCAGCTTGAATCAGCAACAACAGTCATTACTCGTGTCTCCCTGCCCAGAATTGGGTTCCTCTTCCCTGGCCCAGGAACCCTGCGTGGGAACAGCAGGAGCACCTCTTGCAGAGGGACCGAGGCTTTACCCTCACTCCAAACCCACCAGCCTTCGCAGCTTCCACAGATATATTTTTCTATTACCATTATTATCATTTTTTTAGGAATCCCACCAGATGGCAGCAGCATGTCTCCCCAGCAAAACTGGGAGCACTTCTCCAAAGGACAGCTCCTTATTCTTGGAACAGACACGAGACTTTCCAAACTCAGCCCTGCAGTCTGAAACACGGGATGCAGACAGAGCTTGTCACTGGCACTAACATCCAGGTTTTTTCAGCACCTTAGGAACGTGTGTGCAGGGAATACTCCAAGAGCAAATTGATCTGGTTTTGGCGAATGAGGAACATGACTTGGTTTGTGGCAATTTGCCAAACCAGAGTGTGGTGAGGCAAAGCTGCAGGACCTGGGGGAAGGTCCCTGCACACCTGTCCCTGCTTCAGCAACTGCCCCCCAGCCCAGCTCAGCACCCCGAGCTCAGCACTGCACTCACTGCACAACTTTGCACCACGTTACAGCACAGGGAGAGCTGAGAGTGCAGACAAACACAGCGGGGCAAGGCCGATTGTTCAAGAGATTCTTTTCTACTTTGCCAGCTGGGGTTAGATTCACTTGAAAATCCACAGATGCCATGCCAGGGGCAGCTGATATGCAAGGAAATGGTGCCCAGCTGAGCGAGGACACGGCCTGTGCACAGACACAGCCACAGCAGCACCCGCCCGCAGGAGTTAATAATGAAAGTGCTGAAGCACCAGGCTTTGGCTCTTCACGAGTGAAAAACTCCAACAGCACATTAGCTCCCCTGAAACATCATCGAGTAGCAGACAAATGAACTAATGACAAATGCTAATTCAACTGCCAAGAGAAAATCTCCCTCGGTGAGGTAACGGGAAGCACAACAACACACACTGATCGCTCCTCTGACCTGGAACTGAGCTGCAGGGTCACCTGTGCCTTCCAGACACTGCAATGACACATCAGACTAGAAGACCAAAGACTTTTGCAAATACTCCAACTGTGGAATAACATCCATTTCCCTCAGAAGTACTGAACTTTTAAGTTGCCCATTAGCACCAATACACACTCAGAGATACCAACAAACAACAGAATCCTCATTCCAAAGTGGCTCAGGCCTTATGAATTCCGTGTCACACTTGGACCCAAGTGTACATTTCTCGTGTCCAAGTCACCTCAAACTACAAATACCCAAGTCAATGTTTACATTCAGCTGCATTATCTCACATAGCTAAAATTCAATTACACGGGCATTCTTCTGCATTTGGAATGAAACTAAAATTCAGTCTAATTATTGCTCACACACTCCTGAAGTCAGCCTGCACTCACTGGCAGAAGTTAACATGAAATGCCAAAAGCCAAGCAGTGACCACTGAATTTAAACACACGTGAGCAAAGAGGAACTCACTTGCACCAATGAGTGAGCCAGTGCAGCCCCAGCTCTGCCAGAGGGATCTGAGCTCCCAGCTTCTGCTTTTATTAAACACCCTCCCCCTTTGGGTTTTTTTTTTCCCAAGCTGTTGTTACTTTAAATTAAAGCTGTAGTTGCAGCTCTGCAGGCACAGTCCCCCAGGGGCAGTTCCTGTTGGGTGGCAGCAGGTGCCTGGCCAGGGGCTTGGGATGGCACTGTCCTACCTGGTGCCAGTCAGACCCTTCTCTCTATACTTCCTTTTTCCCCTCGGCACACTTAATGATATTATATTTAAATATGCAAGCGTGACCTTTCAATCTACTGAATATTACAGAAGCAGATCTCTCTCTGCACCTTATTTTTCAGCAAACAGAACTGAGAAAATACAGCCCTGGGAAACACAGAGGTAAACAGAACACTGGTACTAAACAGTAATAAAGTCTTATCTTACATAACGACCCAAATTTAAGCAAAGCCTGTAACAATTAAGTTAAAAAACTCCAGACTTTATAAAAAAAAATACAAACGGATGGAAATATTTTTAGGCAATTTTTTACAGCAGATTCCTTGTCAATTTTCATTCTTTTACATCCACTTTCTAAGGCTGTACCACAGCCAGGGCACGGCAGTACCGACTGCACAACAGCTCCCCTCCGACCGGGAGCACTCGGTTCAGATGAACTGCCCAGCTCCGAGGGGAGGGACACGAGCCCAGCCCCAGCACTGGCCTGCAGCTCCTGCAGCCTCCCCAGAGAGCCCCACCTCAGTGCCACGCTGGGCAGGCTGTGTGTGGGCAGCTGGCAGGGCTGTGCCATGGGGACCCGGGGTTCGCTCTCCCGAGGCCTGTCCTGCTGAGCCCTCCTGCACAGCCCTGCACAGCCCTGCACAGCCCGGCCTGGCCGAGGAGAGGCTGCCCCGGTGCAGCTGCAGCACAGGCAGTGCCCGCAGCCCAACTCCCGGGGCACGGCGGGGGCTCAGCACCGCGGGCACCACACACACAGCCGCAAACTTCGCAGTCGTGCTGCAGGAAGCGCAGGGCGCCTGCTCTCCAGAACACCCCCGTGCCTTCGTGCTGCCAAGGACAGCTCAGAGCACGGCCAGCTGACAAACAGCTAGAAACAAAACCACACATCTATAAAAGACTCCTGCCAGCTTTGTGTCGGTGCTCCTGAAGGGCAGTAATTACATACATGGCACTAAGGTGGTCACAAAACGCACGAGAAGGAATTCCACTCTGCTGACAGACTCCTCTGAATTGCAGCTGGGGGATAAAAGGGCCGGAGGCAGCGCTCCAGCGAGGCAGGAAATCCCATTTCCATTTTTGAGAGGGGAGCAAAGTTCAGCTGTGCTGTTTCTGGTAGCACCCAGCACCACCGCGGGTCAAACCGCCGCCGAGACAAAGATCTTGACAGGTGACTGCACAAGGAAGACATTTTCATACGCTTTTCATTTCTGACTCTTAAGTCAGGTCAAAATGAATATTCTGATACTCAGCTGTTAACCTGAAATTTTAGGCAGCATGGCTTAGCTGCACAGATGCACGCTCTGATTAAAGGTACAGAGAGGGCATAAACAAGCTGCTTTGTCTCAGAGGAGAACAGTGGGGTGGGCTGTTGGTCAGAGGTGGCTCCTCACCACTCCGAGCCTCCTTCTGCGAACACAAACAGGCAAAGCAACTTTCTAAGAACAGAGAAGAAGTGGTAAGCAGCTTTCTGGTATTCTGAGTCCAGTGACAAGACCAGGGATGAGTTACGACCAGGTAAAGAACGACAAGGAGGAATCGGTCCGTTCTTGCCTCTACTCACCAGACAACACCAAAGGCTCCGTATCCGATGGGTCTGTCCGGCTCCACGTCCAGCTGCTGCTGAGGGTGCTGTGAGTGCTGATGATGGTGCGCTTTGACCGCAGCGGCTGCTGCAGCCTGTACCTGAGCTGGGGCTGCGGCGGCCGGGCCGGGGGCCTGGCCCGGGGCCGGCGATGGGAAGTAGGGCTGCTGCTGGCCCGGGTTGAGCATGGCGGCGGCGGCGGCGGCGGCGGCGGCGGCAGAGGAGGCATGCTGCTGCTGCACCGGGTGCACGGCCGAGCCCGCGTGCAGGTGGTGCTGCGCGTGGTGGTGGTGGTGCAGGTGAGGAGGAGGGAGGTGAGGAAGGTGGTGGTGGTGGTGGTGGTGGTGACCCGCTGCTGCCGCAGACGTACCGCCATTGTAAGCCGCCATCATTTTTGCGTTGGCTGTTGTGCCACAAAGAGACATTCAACAAAAAAGAAAAATGCCCTTTGATTGGATGACAACTGGGTCAAGCTGTCGTTTGGCCATAAAAATTAAAATCTGCTACACTTTAAAAGTTGGGTTTCATCGTACACGGCCCACCTTTAAAAACATGGAGCTCCACTGGCCTTATCTCCTGGCGAAGCCAAACCACTCGGGGAGTCTCTTCATGTGTGCGAGCGCCAACCCCTGCCCCAGCGTCCAGCCGGGCTTGGCTACTCCAACTCCATCCTTGGGCAGCTGCCTTGGGGCCGGCCTGGGCTTTCTCCTTCACTTTGGGTTTTTTTGTCGTTTTTCTTGTTATAGAAATTAAACACCGTGATCAATCCCCCTTCCCTCCGGAGGGAGGGCTCGGAGCCTCTGCCCTGAACACCCCGCGAGGGCCGGCCAGCCTAGCCCTGCCATTCCCACACCCTCTCCATGGATCCCCCGAACCTCCCTGAGCCCGGCCACCTCCTACATCGCTCCCTCCTTCCAGGCACCTGCTCCCTCACGGCACCAACAACTCGGGAGTTTGTAACTTTTCCTTGAAGGCCTGAAACACACACAAGGACCAAAAGAAAGTGAAGGGGGGCGGCGGGGCGAGGAGAGGGGGACGAAAAGAAGATAAAAACAGAGGGAGGAAGGGAAGGGCCGGGGCAGGACAGGAACCGCGGCGGGGTGGGAGAGGGGGCGAGGGAGGGGGGGAAAGCGGCAAATGAATGACGGGGCGGCCGGGGCCGCGGAGGGGGCGTGGGGCAGGACGCGGCGGCCCCTGACAGCGCGGGCCGCGGCGGGGCGGGGCCGG
>NW_016690278.1:3392826-3461491 GCF_001604755.1 Lepidothrix coronata | reverse complement strand
GACTGAATTATGTGATTGTAAGCCTATTAAATTACACTCTCTGTTGTAAAGAATCAGCATTTTCCCTCCCAAGCCATTTAGTTAAAATGTTTTCCCCGTTAAAACTTCAAACTTTCCAGAGGGATTGCAACAATAGCTCCTGTCTTATTTATTACTGATATTAATGAAAGAAAATAAGCACAAAGCCAGTGGTATCAAGAACAGATTCACACCCAGAGTGAAATGAAAATGGAAATGGAAACTGGGAAGATGGCTGGGTTCTGGAATGTGAACCAACAGGTAAGCATGAAAAAAGGGGAAGAGGAATAGTCACTACCACCAACTAACTAGCACAAAGAAGCCTTTAATTAGCAGCTGCTCATTAAGCAGGCCTGTGAGTCTTTCAAGGCTGCGAAGTTAAATTTGTAGAAAGCAAACACCTGCTGGGCCCAGACAGCAGCCAACTCTGAAATACTTTTAGGCTCAGTTACATGTTTGGATTCCTATCTATCCTGGTCTAGATATCCCTTGGGTTCCTATTTAAGACCATATCGAATAAGAGCAATGAATAGGCCTATCAGCCTCTTACATCAGTAGCCTTTTTCTTATCACATTGGTTTTCTTCATCTCAAAACTGCAACATTCAGTTTGTCTTTGCTACCCAGGAATGCACAAAGACAGTAGGAACACGGAATGTTAACGTACAGACCCCAAACACACCGCACAGAGCGTAAGAATTGTTCTGAAGGCCATTAAATTCTACCAACTATTTTTGTTACCGTGTACTATATTTTCACCAGTTGTGAAATATAAGGTGACTTATTCTGTGTTTTTACGGTGAGTATTCAAGATGTGGGCCAGATGAAGCACACGAGAGCCTGTTGAATCCCAAGCCTGATCCTGTAAGTTGACACTTCTGCACTGTAGGAGCAGCTAAACAAGACAATACCAGCCACCTGGATGATAGAAGAAGAAAATATTAAAGCAAAAATATTGTGGTCCTGAGCTAGCAAGAGCTAAGATTAGTGTGTGTGTAAAAAGAATCACCAGGTCAAGCTGGAAAGCTGCTTGAAGCATGATTGTTCTCTGTGGCTGAAGGTGGCCACGGGAGTGTCTGTGTGGTATGTCTGCAGATAAGTAACACCTGGCCTGGCTTGATGGCTCAGACTTTTATTGTGTATATAAATGGATTAATAAAGTTGCAGCAGAGATCTGCCTGGACAAAGTCTGTCTCCCGTGGATTCAATCACAGCAAAGGGTGCTGAGTGAGGGATTTTTGCCGCACCGTGCTACACTTCTACTAATGTGTTCTGAGTAAAAATAAAACCCTGAAACACACGACAGCACAGTACCACACATGAAAAGTTTCTCCACTTGTGGTTTCCTCAAACAGCATATAAAAGACCACCACCTACCGTAACATCACTGAAGTCTTTTAGTGGGTATTTTTAATGGCAATGGGCAACATTGTTTTTCATCAGTACTGGAAGAGTGAAGACTTACCAGGCCTCAGTTCTATGAAACCTATCTGAAGGAGAAAATCACTGAGGCTATGGCCACAGCCTAAAGCAGCGGGTCTTACAGGAGGTGAATTCCTCCCAATTCCAACATGCCATACACCTCAATGGTTATATAATTTGCCAGTCTTGCCAGACTCCTGTTTAATTATTTCTGCTTAAAAGTTAGTCACTCTTGCTTGAGGCAATGCTCTGTTTTCTCTTTACAGTTGCAACTACCTTCTGTTTTCTCTCTCTTGCATGCTCCTCTCTTATGCTCCCTGTGGGGACAAAAAGAGTCAAGGCAGTCAGGCTGCAGAGGGATGGGAGACCTGACACTGAAAATACCTTGTCCTTAGGGAAGTAAAAAACACCAGGGGCCTTGAACAGGACACGCCCTACAGACTGAGACACTGTAGTGGAGCCACTAGAACACAAGAAGTAGCAGGAACTGCAGTCATTTCACTCTATCCCCCATCATTTGCCTACTGCCTCCTAGCTACAGCGCAGGGAGCATCAGTGCAATTGCAAGAGGGTTACTGGCGGCTGTGTTCGCTGCTGGCTGCCCTGCCCACGGCAGCCAGAGGCAACAGTTTCGAAGAAAAGGAGTACTTACCACACTGGCATGCTGTGTGAGGAAAAGGGACTGGATGAAGGCACCAGTTTCCTGGTTTACTCAGTCAGTGAAGCCATGTCAGAGCCCACACAGATATACGATTTTGACATCTTTGAGGCTTATTAAAAATAAACAGGATCACTGGGACTCGGAAGAGAGTTGGGAGGTATTACTGGACTACCTCACTCCTGTGTGGGGTATTTAGATCCTAGTATGGTGCCTGTTACTGGCTTCACACAGACAAGATTCTATGCAGTTTTACCTGGTGCCGATTAAAATGGAAGTAAACAGCTCATTGTGATGAATTCCAAAAGAAGCAAGTAAGTCTCTAGGAAAAAAATGGAAGTGATTAGGGCTTACTAATTAAACTCCTCATACATTCACTCTAGGCAAGTTAGCTCACTTACAAGTAACCAGCAAGGCTCCTTTTTTAGAAAATGCCTCAGTAAGTCACTCATTAATCACAAGTTAAAATACAAACCATAAATACATAAACCATATGATCTAAGCCAACATCCAGGTTGTGGCTCGCTTCTCTTGTTGTGCTGTCACCTGAGAACTCAAACCCTAACATTCCTGCTCATGCCAAGGTGCATGGGAGAAGAAAAACACTACACATGCTCTCCCATCTGTAAAATAAAAATAATTTATTCAGTGTACAATTAATGACCACTTCAGAAATCATGCTTTTGGTGCAAAGCATAAATTTTACGGCAAGTGCCACAAGATGTCTTTTCATTACTTCATAGCAGCCTATGATTAACAAGAAACTTACAAATAAATACTATAAGGATTAAGAACAGCATTTAATTTTTATTTAGCTTTGACAAACTCTGGATTGCTGGGAAACAATCTCCGTCTGACAACTGTCATAATCAGAAACCTTCCTGGCTGAAGTAACACAATTCAGCAGTGTACTTTTAAGTCCTGTAGAAATATTAGTATATCCACAGAAAAAGTGAATGATGATATCACAGCACTCAATAAAAACGATGAGTTGACTTCAGTCTCTGTTTTCCTGGTAACAGGAAACTTAACTGTTTCCAAAATTTAGCTTTAAAACAAGGATACACTGTTGGTTGGTTTTCAGAGATGTCATTACAGGATATTAACTTTCTGGGGAGAGGGACATATTTTCCTCAGGATTCTTGCTTTTTTGATGGTTTATCTAAGTAAGGAGTGTTGTCTTGTAGAAGATCTTTCCTGGGTATGAGCACTGTAATAGAAAAAAAAAACAGTAAGACTATAATCTTACGGAAAATACTATTCTGAAGTTGTTTTTACACTAACAAGCAAAAAATTAGGATCTCATAAGGATCACGAGGATCTCAACTTTGGGTTTATGGTGAGGATCTGAATGAGGATTTGAACTTCTGGTAAGTGTACCAGCATCATCATGACTTCTACCTAAGAGAAAGTTATGCTAAGATTTTTACCTTCACTTGGTCACAATAATGCCTTCCCATTTTTCCTTTTAAGAGCATTGAAAACTTTAATAGCACTAAGAAGTCATAAAAAAATGTCAAAGCCTTGCAGTAACTCTTAGCAGGAAAGTGAATGGCAATTTTATCAAGCCTGAGCCATGTTTACTTCAATAGTTTCAAAAATTAATACTGAATTTGACTTAGCCTGCTCCCCCAAGTCCTGGAATCTGATCTGTACTATTTATCCTGTCATACCTGTTTTAAAGGCCAAGAGGAAAGGAAAGTTATTGCCACTGTATTGTCACAGAACTGACTGTACTGTCACAGAAGCGCACTGTGTTAGGGTTTGCCTAAATATACACCATTTTAACCCCTTCCTGACACCTTAGTTCTTGCTGTCTAACTTGTCAGAATCAGCTTGTCTTTTTTTCATGAAGTGAAGGTGCTGTGTCATGTCAGATTTGCTCCAGCAGCAAAAACTAAATCACAAACACCTGAAATCATAACACTGTACTTTGACTATGCCAGGCGGCTGCAAGAGATGCAGTAAACCTGCAAAACTGTGTGTTTGTGTGTTCAATGAGTAACATGCTGTCCAAAGTGCACTGATATCCCTCACCTTACGAGAAAAAAACCTGATTTTCTTGAGGGTATGCTCTTTTTGCATCTAAGTACTGATACTGATGCACTTAATAAGTTTCTAAGAGCTTTAAGTAAAATTCCCATTGCATTTCTCTTAGATAAAATCAATGGGAGTACAGGTATGAGAAAACATGTTGATCTACATGCCTAGAACAAATACTAAAAAACCACAGAACTGGATATAAAGTATTGAAAAGCAAAAGTACAAACAAATAAAAATTGAAAGGAGAATTTTTAACCTTCCTTTTCAAAGCTAAATTTTGAACATACATTGCCAACACACCAAATCAAAATCAGCACATATTGCATGTCTGATATAACACTAAAAAAGTAAGCTCTACTTGTCTCAGCTTAATCAGAAATTAAATCAAAATGAAAAGACTGAGACATTTGTATACTATCGAGTAACGTAACTAAACATTAAAAAAAACCAGAAAAATTGTCTAATATAACTAACAAGCTCCTAATTGAAATTGCCTTCCCTTTAGTAAGAAAATCTCAGCCTATTTTTTTCTCCAAGATTTACTAATGAATCTCAACACGACTGTACACCACTGTGCCTCAAATTCTTTTTAGACAATAACAGTGCCCTGTGAACTGATTCTGTGACAGCACAATAATTTAATTGCACTAGGGAAGATGTTCCCCCTTGGTTTTTTTTGTTCTCACTAAGACAAGTCTTCAGCTTTTTTTCTTCTGTGGAAGACTTGACACTGGTCTAGTCATATCTTCGGGCTTCATCGTGATGGCCATTTTAATGTTAAATGCTCTACCAAACCTAGATCTCACAACTGTTACAAAACTTTACAGACAAAACTAAACAGAAGTGAAAGGAAACAATGTACTCAGGTGGAGATTTTCCCTGTTCTCTACCACACAGTTGTGTGCTTTCTCTACTGTTCGACTGTAAAATAAAAGAACTTCTAAACTAGGAATCAAAATTTCAGAATTGGATAGACTTTGCATCAAGGCCATCGTTGTGTCACAGGTCTTCTACAGCACAATCTGAACCTGAAATTGCTGGAAAAAGGTTTTGGGAAAGAACTCAATCCTCAAAAACATTCAAACACTCAAATCCTCAAAAAGCTATTCTATGAACAGTGTACACACTGCACTTGCTAATTCTCCTCAGGCAGCTTCCACCCACTTGGCAGAGCAAGCACGCACACACAGATACTGTGGCTACTGCATTTACACACACACTGACTACCCTGTACTTGCATGCTGACCTGCTACCCAATTGCTGTCCCTCCTAAGAGTTATAGCTAGTTAAATAGTCATAACTTCTTCCTCTCATTAGGGGCATTAAAAGTAGTCACCGCCTCTTTTCCACCAGCCTCCATATTTCAAAGTGTTTGTGTAAGAAACTTTGTACCTTTGAAGCCTCCACCTGTCCTAGGTGGTGACATTAATCATCAGCTTACATTAAGCTTTTGGGCAAAGAATAACAGACAATTTGTCTCACTATCCCTTTACTTATTTTCACATTCTGTATTTATTTACAAAACTACAACATTTTTAAACATCTTTTTAGCATGCAGACTGACTTACCTATTTTGTCAGAATCTGTATGAACTGCCTGAATAACGGAAGTTCTGAGAATCACTTCAACATCTGAAGCTATTTTCAGAAGCTAGCAAAAGGAACAAAAAAGGCACAGAAAACAGAACAGAGCAATTTAAATTATATGTGATTATTCCTGAAGATATTTTCCATACCAGACAACTATTCAAATAATAAAGCCAGTCAATTCTATTATTCAGTTAGCTATCTATATGCAGCTTTTGCCTTGGAGATCCTGGAATAATTTACAGATTGATATATAAACTACTCTGATATACAGATGAGAGAAGGAAACTTCAGCTCAGTAACATGCAGCAGAATATATAATAAAACTGCAAACAAATAAGGTAAAATGCAACCACAGAAACAATTAACTAGCTTCCAATGATCAAAGACATTTTGAATGCCTGAATAACATTTGCCCTAGTGAAAGAGCAATCTCATTCTTTTAACACTACTGCTCTTCAAATAAGGAGAAAAAAACAAGGGCAAAACATGACAAGAATTAAGAATACTGAGGTTTCACAGAAAAGCAGTACAAGAACAAGGAACTACCTAAGATTAGCAGAGGCATTAGTATTTGGCAAAAGGCCTGGAATTCCTTCCCTCGTTAAGACGATAAGCTGAAGCACCCTTGCTAGTTGTCTTGCTGCACCATTAAGAGAACCTAACGCTTGTTTGCATGATACTTGTGTCAGAAAAAAATGAAATTGCACAAGTGAGACACTTTAGGAGACATGCTTATACTAGAAAGTAGTGTGAACCAAAAGAAGAGGATCCCTGCAAAGGTTAGAGCTCAAGACTTGACATCTACACTGCACTTCTCCTCATGCCTTTCCCTTTTAAGGGTTTGGAGCAGGTATCCTTCAGTTCTCCCTGCTGAAAGGCCAGTAGCAGCCAGGCTGCATGCTCCTGAAGCACACCTTCCCCTTCAGACTGATCTCAAAGGAATTTTTGCCATTTGCTCTGGCATTGCTTTACAAAGCAAGACACATCACAGGAAGTGGAGATAACCAAGGTAACTTCAGAAGTGCAGTCCGGATCCGAACTAAAACCACTGCACTGGATTCAGCTACCACGTCTCACATTCTCAAGCTGCACACAGTTACTTTGATCTCCTTAAGATCACTGCACACTTGGTATGTATAAGTAGGTACTTGATGTCATAATACACTGCAGCTTCCTATTCCAGCAGAGTAATGCACATTTGGATCTTCAATATTGAAATTTTTAGCTGCTGTCCAAAGCAGAATGCTTAACAGCACCACGTTTATGCAAGCAAGTGTGGGCCCAAACTCTCCCAAGTCCTGTATATCATTCGATTCAGTTCTTCTGCAACCAAGTCTATTCAGTGTGTGTATAAAAATATATAGATGTATGTATATATAATAAATCTGACAGCTTCTGTGATGTTCTAAGAGTGTGTAGTTGGGATGAAAGTCTAGCATTTCTTTCACTGACACATTTAATCAAGTCAACCAACCCACTATAAAAAGGTACATGTGTATTGTGCAGGTTGCCAATCCTAACAAATACAGATTTAGAAATTACGACAAGCGTTTTTCCTGAATATCTACTAAAAAAGCACCCCAAACCACATAGCTGAGCTGATCAGATACTGGGAACACAAACACAGGGTATTACTACTGGAAGCTGACAACAAGCAGAAATGCAGAAAGTCCTAACTAAATGGTCAGGACTATTTATGTTGCTGTCCAGTGGTTGGTATGAGGAAAAGGTTTACATTTATTTCTGTAAGGGATGAATGGAGGCATTTTTGTCCAACCAGTGCCCAGTGACAATGTAAATACAATCTGTTAAAAGGCTGAATGACAAGGACTAAGTTAGTCACCCTGTATAGATGTTAAGAACTAAAATCACCTAAAATACAGAGGTTTCATATCAGGCCTTAGTTAAGTTTTAGAAAAATGATTCAGTAAAAAGTGTAAAGGGGGCAATTGAGCAAAGGTAACTAACTTAGTGAGTTAACAGAATGTTCTACTTTTAATGCACCATGGGGAATGAAGAAGCAAAAAATCCCTGTGGTATAATTAATACCTCTATACTACAGTCAGTCATAATAATTTTGCTGTTTTTTGCCTCCCTCAAAAGATGCTGATTCATTTGTGATCTGCCAGTAACTGAGCAGATTATTTAATTTCTCTGTATCCTTCTGTGCTTGTCTACACAATGGCCAGGGAAACTCAAGTGACCACAGCTCAGAAAGATGTTACGAGCAAAGTACAAAATATTTACACGAAAATAGCAATTGTAAACATTTTCCCCATAAGTTTATTACAAACTTCAAAATAATCATGTTGAACTGTCAGAAGACACTTTCTGCTTATGTATTTTTGTATGTGCAAAAATTCTCACTAATACCACTGGAGGTATTTACATATTTATAAACAGAGATCCACGTAGCAGCTTTTTCGAACTAAGCTGGCTCTCATGATGTCTCAGTGTACCTCCACTGACTTAAAGATTCTTTAAATAAAAAGGTCATTTATAAGTATTCTTCCGCAAATTGGAAAAAAAAAAAAAAAGAAAACAAGCACCTCATTTATCTTCTCCTCAGATGTCTCGTCTTTGTTATTTCTGAATTCTTCGTTTATCTTTTGTCTTGCAGCTAAATAAAGTAAACAAAAAAAACCCAGAGAGTGAACAAAAATCGTATCCTGTGCTTTTCATTGCCTCAAAGCTCACAATTTTAATTCATTTATTCCACCTCCCTGTGACACTCTGCTTGAAGTATTTCAATGTAAGATTTCCTTGCAATTCATGTGATGTCATATTTTAAGTCGATTGGTACAGGAATAAAATAAGATTCCCTATCTAGCATTCTGAACTATGTACAGAAGCTCGTTTACTAAAAAAACAGGACTTATCCCTTGAGGAGAAACCATACACAGACGACTAATTCAAATGTTTAGTACAGTTAAACATGCTTTGGCTGGACCGAAGAGAGGAAGTTTAAAAATAAAAGAAAAAAAAAATCTCCCAGGAAGATTAGCACAGTTCAAAAAAAGAGATATTTCCCTTACAAAATACGGCTTGAGCGCTTGAATCTAATAACCATTTTTTTGTTTCAAATTAAAGGATCTCTGGTTACTTATTACAAGTTCTCCCAATGATTACTTAAAAATATGGAAGGGAATGATGTAAGGAAAAATTATGTTAGGAATTCTCTGTGTATTTGGAGAAGAAAGGTCCACAGAAATACGGGTAAGCACACACCAAACAAGCATCTCACCTTCAAGGGCTCTGGTATCATTTTTAAAAACTTCTTGCCGTGTTCGGTGTAACAACTTAAAAAGCTTCAAAACCTGCCAATACAACAACAATAGAATTAACTTATTTGCTGAGCAGGATTCTCAGGTGAAATTAACATGTTACAACTAAAAATGTTTCTGTTGAAAATTCATGTTATTTCCATTTAATAGACAATTCAACAGAATCAAATCAATATCTAAGATATTTTACTTCAATTCCTCATTAAAAAAAAACTTGCAGCCAAACTAGATGTGACGAAATCAAAATCCCAGACATTTCAATTTCTGGACATTTCAAATTAATCTAAGATGCTAGCATTACATTCCTAAGTAATTATTTGGCACGATGGGTATATAATCCTGAATATACATGGACACAAACATATTTATTGTGCTGATGTCAAATAAAGCCAACAGAATTGGAATAACGCCAAATGTCAAGTTACTTGAAGGTACTATCAAGGGTACCTCAGTGGATATTCTCCAATTACTGAAAAAGGCAGAAATAGAGATAACTATAGTATTCTTACACTTACAAACCAATTTTTGAGAAAAGTGACTTTCAAAAGGATCTGAAACTGTGTATTAACTAATTCAACAACTATTTTCCATGACTCTGTGCGATACCTGGGCATAATTTTCTACAGGTGGTGTGGCAGAACCAACACAAGGCAAAGTCCTTCCCTTAAATACAACTGCCAGGTCAGCAAACAAAAACTTCACTAAAAGCAAACACTCAAAAATTAGGACTTAAACGTAGAGAAGACACACCTCAATATGTATGAAAAGCAAAACCCCTGAGAATCACAGCTCACAGGCATGTGGTTTTTGCTGTTCACTCATACAGGCTACAAGGAATTACAGAAATCCTCAAGTCCTTTTGAGACTTTTTCGGTGTTTGTCAGAGACTGGAAAGAATCTGTGACAAGCACCCAAAAACCCCACCTAATCTTGATAGCCAGATACCTTTTGAGGCTCTTTCTAGTACTTCCTAGCATGTTTTGGCATCTCTAGAAGGCACAATCCAGGTACTTCATAATAATATTAAATTGTTTTCTCACAATTAGTATTCAAAACATTTCTCAGAAGGGTATGGAGGAAACACAGGGCTGTAACTGTGAAATGACCACCTTCTTTATTGGCATGTTCTGTGTCTGAGCTGGAGATGCAAACAAGACTGTCCCCTAAAAGTAAAAAGCAAATAAAAACATGCTGGCAGGGCCCTGACAAAAGTGTTGTCTCTGCTTTAAGTCTGCCAATGACAGAAATGGTGATCTTCTCTGAAAGCTACTGTTTTCAACTGATGTCAACACATTTTTAGATTTTCAAGCTAAATTCTCCTCCTTCACTCAGCTTGTCACTTGGCCACACCTTGAGAGAATTCATTCAGAAGTGTGCACAGGTTTTAGGAAGAGGAAAAAGACATAAACCGGTAAGTACACACAACTTTCCAGTTTAGTGCTGCTCCTTCAACCTTCTCAACTTTAGTGATATCTAGGGACACCTTCAAATCTCACCTCACCACGTGGATTAGACCCCATCATAACTTTTACTGTAAGGTGATTCAGCATGCTGAGAAGTATATGCAAATGCATAACAGATCTCTCTGAAAAGAGGGCAAATTAGTGCATTGTCAATTGCACAAGAGTCTCATGAACGTTCAAGTAAAAAAACCTTCTGTCACTTTCACAAGAATTAGTATGAAACTTCGCAATCAGCTAAATCAATCTCAGCAGAAACAAATAAAAAAGAACAGGGAGCCTGCTAACTCCTTTTCAGCTTCTGGGTGCTTAATAATTAGCAGCTGAACAGAACCATGTTGCCTTTAATAGCAACGTTCCCTAGATGGGTTAATCTGTGGAAAGTAAACTCACAGAATTAGAATGCAGCAAAAAAATTTTT
The DNA here is from genome assembly GCF_001604755.1 of Lepidothrix coronata. Classification (NCBI taxonomy): domain Eukaryota; kingdom Metazoa; phylum Chordata; class Aves; order Passeriformes; family Pipridae; genus Lepidothrix; species Lepidothrix coronata. The sequence continues at coordinate 3,450,597 of NW_016690278.1, read as the reverse complement.
TTGCTTTGTAGATGTATTTTAACAGATTCGACTAAATTCCTTCAGGACATTCTGAAATATTTCTACCCCGTAATCTTTTCACCATCTTTGTAAATGCTGAATGAATATTACCAGTTGTTTTGTGTCGAAGACAGGTACGGTGAAACTTGGAAGTCTTTTATGGTTATTTCAAACTCTCTGATGAGCAATTTTCAGGCACCTTCCCACCCTCATAGCAGTTTACAGCTTCCTCACAAGGGGAAGAGGAGGGGCAGGCACTGATCTCTGCTCTGTGGTGACCACCGACAGGTACCCAGGGAATGGCCTGAAACTGTGTCAGGGCAGGTTTAGGTTGGATATTAGAAAAAGGTTCTTCCCCCAGAGGGTGGTTGGGCACTGAGCAGGCTCCCAGGGCAGTGGGCACAGCACCAAGGCTGACAGAGTTCAAGAAGCATTTGGATGATACTCTCAGGCACATTATGGGACTCTTGGGGAGGCTCCTGTGCAGGCTGGCTAAGGGTTGGACTTGATCCCTGTGGATGCCTTCCAACTGGGCATATTCTTACTCTGTTTCTGCACATCCCCCCGGGCAGTTTTCAGCACCCCAGCCACTGGATGACCGTGATCAAGACACATTAATGCAGACTGCTCTGACCTCACCGGCCCCCCACTTAAACACAGAACTCCCCCAACACCTCAGTGCATCAGCGCTCCCAAACCAGGCTTCGGAACGCTGCTGAAAAAGGTGCTCTCGCGCCTGACACTGCTCTACACCGCACACACGGAAAGTTTAAATATTTCTTCACTCTTTGCTTTTCTTCACCTTACCCTCACGAGTCGTGCTTTCCATGCATTTTAACCTCCGCTTATTCTGCCTCGATTCCATTTCCCACAGCGGCCTTTGCGTGAAAACCCCTCCCTTCCTTTCCCCCAGTCCTCCTCGTCCTGACAGCCTTATCTCTTTCGACTCCTACAAAGGCCACAGAGCTCCAACCCGCCCGGAGAACTCCCGTGAGTACAGAACGTGTGTGTGACTCGCCTGCCCGCGGCTCCCCATGGCGGCCGCCGTCCGGGGGGACGGGCCGGACCCGGCCCGGAAAGGGACCGGGGAAGTGACGAGGCCGGGAAGTGACGAGCTGGGAAGTGACGATCCGGGAGGGACGATCCGGGAGGGACGATCCGGGAAGGACGATCCCGGACGTGCCGTGCCGGCTCCTGGTGCCGCAGGTGCCGCCGCCCGTGCGGTTGTTGGATCTCTCCGGTGAGGGAGACTCCACACCCCTCTGTGGGCCGTCTGTTCCAGTGCTCGGTCACACGCGCAGTGAAGATGTTCTTCCTCATCTTCAGGTCGAGCTCGCCGCGCATCAGTTTCTGCCCGCTGCCACTTGTCCTGTTCCGTGGCACCACCAAGAAGAGCCTGGCTCCGTCCTCTTGGCACCCCTGCTTTAGGTGTTTATGCACATTGATGCGGTCCCCTCTCAGTTGTCTCAAGGCTGAACAGGCCCAGCTCCCTCAGCCTTTCCTCGTAAGAGGGATGCTCCAGTCCCCCCAGCCTCCCTCGTTGCCCTCCGCTGGACCCGCCCCAGGAGCTCCATGTCCCTCTTGTCCTGAGGAGCCCAGAATTGGACACAGCACTCCGGATGTGGCCCCACCGGGGCTGAGTAGAAGGGCAGGGTCACCTCCCGTGGCCTGCTGGCAATGCCCTTCCTGATGCACCCCGGGACACCACCTTATGTGACTCTCGGGGAAGCTCCTGTGCAGGGCTAAGGGTTGGAATCAATCAAATCAATCATCTTTGTGGGGTGCCTTCTCCTTACCCAGACTATTTTTTTCACCTTTTACAGAAGGAAAATTGTGGCTACAGCTCCTTGTTTCTGCGCTTATCAGTGGTATCTCAGGATGTTTCTGGTTCCTAGGTACCCAGCTGTACTTACAAGGGGCCAGCCACACTTTCCAAGGACACTTTTGGTTCCCAGGATCACAGCTGGCAGGCTTTTTCCTCTGCTGGTGTTTTGGAAAAGGCATTTTCTTTTGTTCAGTCGTTTTCCCTTTCTAGTCAGGTCAGTTTCTCGGCTGCTCACATCTCAGGGACCAACCCAGGCTTGGCCCAGTCATACCATGGCCACGTCCAGTACTTGTATAAAACTCAATTGCCATTCTTTAGAAAAACAAACAAGCTTATACTTCAATAACACGTCACCCAGCATTAGCTAAAGGCAGCATAAAGATTTTCTGTGTAATCAGCTTTACTGCTCACTAGATCTCTGGCTTCAATACCTAGTCTATTTAATTGTTTAATTGCAATTACATTGGCAGATAATTGAAAAAGCAGAACACTAAACTATTACTCAATAATTTTCATATATTTATTAGTTATTTATGAATTATTAATCATAAGCATTTATTAAATACTTATCTTGGACTATGTGCCCCATAAAGAAACTCACTCTGTTAGCAGGAGAATGTTTATTCATAGATTTATTTTCAGGAATAATTATTGTGAATGAATGAATGAAACTCTTTGAAAAGACCTTGTTTTATTCCAAATGGTATAAAATTTGCCACTTACTTGGTGAGACAAAAATATATGTTGAAGTCAACTATATGAAATAAATGCTTTTTGCTTTTTCAAACTTCTAAAATTGTCTCTGTGTTTTCTCATAGCACAGAAATATGCTTTCTAGACTGATTCCACCACAGCCCTTGGAACTACTTAAAGTACACTAACATGTGCAAATGGATCCTGAACAAGAATTTATATGTTAAACTCTTTAATCTGTCTAGCTAGTACTATCAGATCTTCTGTTCTTTCACAGAATACGTTTAATTCCTGAGAAAATAAAGGAAAAAAATTAATCATATATTTACTGAATAACCACGGTTAGGCAACAATATAAATCAAAGCAATTTGTCCTGAAAGCACCAATTCCATCCTTGTTTTAGTTGTCATAAAGCTCCAATACCATCTGTAGGATGGACACATGTCAAAATATCCTAATCCAAAACTACCAGCTTGAGGAACAGAATATCATCCTAGTGTTTAATGTGCTTTACCAGAGCTTTGTTTAGGGTATCTCAGACTATTTCAGAGTTATTACCAGAAATATTCAACAAATTCTGCTCTTTTTGTAACAAGGTCAGGTAATCTAATGTGGAACCATATTATGTTTAATCCACTTAGCAGTATTTATCCCCTGCCTCCCTCCAGAATGCTTTCCTGGGAGATTTGTGTCTATATTAAAACCTTCCTAGACAAAGCTTGAGGAAAATCAATCTATTTTATCTGTGAAGTTCAGAATATCACAGAACCATGGAATGGTCTGGATTGGAAGGGATCTTAAAGATCATCTAGTTCCAACCCCCCTGCCATCAAGAGGGACACTTTTCACTAAACCAGTTTGCTCAGAGCCCTCTCCAACCTGGCCTTGAACACTTACAGGGATGGGGTAACCACAGCTTCTCTGGGTAACCTTGTCTGATGCCTCACCACTCTCACAGTAAAGAATTTCTTCCTAATATCCACTTTAAACCTGCAATCTTGCAGTTTGAGGCCATGAAGCAGCACCGTGAACTTGGTCTCGTTAAACCACATGAAAAGGAAACTTTGTTTTTACTCTTATTTTTTTTTTCCCTGCTGCTCTTTCATTTCTCCTATTTCATGACTGCTGTCATGTCTATAAAAAAAGCATTTAAGACTAGATGTATAGCTGTGCAACATTATGTCGTCCTCTGTAACTTACTAGTCATATCGATTAGCCTGTTTCATGGTTAGGAAATTACTCATATACAGAAGAGCTGGCACATTAAACTGCTCCTCTGCAGGAGCCACCCCAGCAGCACCCGAAACCCGCCAGCTTGTACGGAAAAGCCTAGCGGCAGCCCTGCCCAAGGCAGTCTGCAAGGGGAAGTCCCAAGAAGTCGCACAGACACTCAGGCTGGATTTGACAAACAGTATTTCTCAGTACACCAGCCTCTCCTGCGAGCGCACTAATTCTGCAGACGCGTTTCACTTCACAGCTCTGATCCCTCCGCGGCAGCCACCGACAACCGCACCCGCGGATCCCTCCGCGCCCCGCGGGTCAGCGGGGGTGGGGGGGGCGCGCCAGCGCGGTGGGCGGTGACGGGCGGGAAGAAAGACAGGCAAAGCGACCAATCGGCGGGGCGGGCGAGGCCGGCGGTGCTCCGCCGGCCCAATGAGCGCGGCGGGGGCGTGGCCGCGGAGGCGGGCGCGGTGAGGGCCGGCGGGAGCCGCGCGCGAGCGGCCGCCATGGCGGACGAGATCAGCAAAGCGCAGGCGGCGCGGCCCGGCGGGGACACCATCTTCGGGAAGATCATCCGCAAGGAGATCCCCGCCAACATCATCTACGAGGACGAGCAGGTGCGCGGCCGCCACCCCTCCCGGCTCCCTCCCCTTCTCGCGGGGGCCCGGGGGTGCCCTGGAGGCGCTCGGGAGCGCGGCGGGGCGGGCGGGGCGCTCCCGCACCGTCCCTGCAGCTCCGTCGGGCTCCCGGCCAGGGAACCAGGGTTCTCACGGCTGGCGTGGGACAGTAGCCGCGAAACCTGAACCACCCGCAGGCAGTCTCCGTGCGCGCTCCGAGCAGTGCGCCGTAACTGGGTGCTTTTACTTGTCCCTCGTAGCCTCACAGAGGTTATGCAGCTCCGCCCGCCAGGCCTTGGCTGCGAACCTCCGGGAGGGGTTGTTAAAGGGAAAATTTAAAGAGAATTGGAGCTTTTCAAGCTCTTATTAAATAGCGCTGGTCATCCTGCAGGCAGCAAAAGTCGGTTCCAGCGGTGAGGTGGGACTGGTAGCATTCAGTGATGCTGGTGCATCACAGCGTGTTAGAGGCTGAATGAAACAATCAATGCAGCGGCTATCTCCAAGCTGTAAGCTAACTAGTATTCAATATAAGCACCCCTGCCCCCTTTCCTCCCCCTTCACGTTGAAATGCAGGAGGCATCATTAACGGGCTTTTGCTTTTGAAGTGAAGGGTTGTTGTCAGTGTGCAATGCAGACTCGCTAAGGATGTCAGATCCATATGCTTGGGAGAGTCGATACAGAAACGTTGCAGTTGCCCTCTTCTCTCAAGAATATTGGAAATCTTCACTGCCTTCTGAAAATCACGCTTATGTTACTGCTCTGTGTTTGTGTGAGGGTGTGCATTCTTTCTTTACCTGGGTCAAAGAGGTTTTTCTTCAGTTGCAGTGGCTACCGCAGAGTAACCAGAGCATTCTTTGAGTAACTTAGAGCATATAACCCACTCTTGACAGCCGTTAGTCCACAGTATTTTCTGGAAGAGATATTTTACCTTCAGCACCTTGGTTGATTTTTACCTTAACCTGAACAGAAATGTAGAATTTCTTTTAGAGTTCAGTTGGCTAATGGAGGATCTTTTAATTAATTGTCTTGACTCCATCAATGGCTGGAAATGTTAGAAGGAGAAGGAAGGGTAAAGAAGTCTTTTAATCATTAATTGACATGCAGAGAAAAGGGCATACCAAAAAGTACAAAGTCTCTGTGAAATTATGCTTTATCACTGTTGTTCCAGTCGAATCTAAACTTGCTGAACTGAAGATTGGTTTACCATGCACTCCTGGACTTCCTGTGATTGTGCTTTTTGCTCAATACTACTTCTGCTTTTTGCCCCAAAGAAAAGTGTTTACTACCAATCTTCTGCTCTTTAAATTCTTTGACACAGTTTGACCATTTGCATTCTGCCTGTGCATGTGCCACGTATAATAGAAAAACTGCTTACAAAGTGATCAACTCGAAGTGAGATTTGCTTAATTGTGTGCAAATTAGTTTTGTTGATCGATTATTTGCTTCCCGTCCTTCTCTGTTTGGGAGACACGAGCGGTTCCTCAGAGATTCAAAACTGGGTAGTATCTTCTTAAATAGAAATGAAAGTGTCCAGGAAATAAATATTTTGAAGAGTCTGTGTGTTGGTTATTGTGACATAACCAATGTTACATGTGAAGGGTAAGTAAGAGGTGTCGTTGGACAGATGATGGCAGAGCACATACCACACCTCTGCAGATTGTCCTGGTTGCAGTAGCAAGACCCAGTTCTGTGGTTGACCATTTGTACAGAGACATAGCTTCCTTTTATCTTTCTTTGCTTTCTCTTTTATTTCTATTACCTATTGGCAAATTCCTAATTTGAGATTTATTTGATATTGTTAGGTGCTGCTTTCAGATTCTGATTGGTAGTAATTTTGGTATTTGCATAACTTTAGTTGAGAGTCAGCTGTTCACTGCTGATAGTCATTCATATTTCGAAAGTGATGCCTGTCCCTCAGTGTGGGAATGTCTGAAATAGAGCCATTCTTAATGCATTACTCCAAAATCTTTTTCTGAAATATTTGGTGCTGTTGAGAACGGAAATGTAATATGGCCTCAAATCACGTAACTTCAGGTTCTTTGGAATTGCCTTGCTGTCTTTTGACCAAGGCAATATTCAGACATAACTGGAAGATGATTAACAACTGTTAGCCATTCATTTTATTAAATATGGTGTTAATAAAAATTTGAAATAAGCGTAAATGTACTTTCTGTAGGCATGCCAATAGCTCTATTAGATGTTATGCATATGTTGATATAATAAATCAGGTACCTGATTGCATTTAACCTTGCTGAGAAGACTGTAGCTTTTAAATGGAATAGCAATTTTTTTTTTGTGCCAGCATGTCTTAGTAAGTAGCGTTTTGTGTTTAGAAATTAGACTATGTAGAATAATAAAACACTCAAGAAAAATCAACATCTCTGCTTATGTTTGGGTTATCTGATAATCTGCATATGTGTGTATTTAGGAGGGCATATTGGTTTACTGAAACTCTTACCTTTCTCTGAGACAAATCATATTTTAATTGTTTGCTGTTCCTCCAGTGCCTCGCATTCCATGATATTTCACCTCAAGCTCCAACACATTTCCTAGTGATTCCTAAGAAGCCAATTGTCAGATTGTCTGAAGCAGAAGACTCTGATGAATCTGTAAGTACTCTAGAAGCTTTCTCTACAGCAAGCCGAGCCTCTAATTACTTCACAATGTAGTAGGCTCTCCCCCTTTTCCTTTTGACATATCAAACAGAGTAGTTTTCTGATACAATAATCCTTGTTCTCTAACTTAGAATGATAATGGAGTTAAAGTTTTCCAGTAAAATTAGTCATAGTAAGAAAAAAGATTTCTCTGTGTGTATTTGCCATGCAAAATGAATTGGTATTTATTATGTTATACTCTTGATGTCTGTTTTCATGGTTTACAGGCAGTAGTACTTTGGGGTTTTTAGCAGGTCAGAGGTGAAGAAAAGGAAAGTTAGCTGAGAGGTGCTGAATATTTCATTTGTAACTATAAACATCAAGCTTAAAGATTTTGCAAAGCTTTACATGGTAAGATAAAGTTTCTTTTCCACCAGAATTATATATGTTGTCTGAAACAGTAATGGGGGCTTTAGCCATAATTTGGCTTCTTCTTGTGACACTTTTGTAGTCTGTTACAGCCTGGCTTGAAAAAAATTTGTAGCTTTATTTCCCCCCTATATTTTGCATAGTAAGTCTTTATAGTTTTTCTTGGAAAATGTCAGTTGCAGTCAGACAACAGTTTGAAGAGCAGTGGCTGAATTTCTGAGAATTATTGATTCTCTGCTCTTATTCCTTCCCTCCCTGCCCTTTTCCCCTTTTTATGTGTTTTCTGGTTGTTGTTTTTTTTTTTTCCTTTTTTTTTCCCCCCCTCTTTCTTTCTCTTCCAGCTTCTTGGGCATTTAATGATTGTTGGCAAGAAGTGTGCTGCTAACCTGGGCCTGACCAATGGATTCCGGATGGTTGTGAATGAAGGGCCTGAGGGTGGGCAGTCTGTCTATCACGTACACCTCCATGTTCTGGGCGGCCGTCAGTTGGGCTGGCCTCCTGGCTAAGATTTTTACACCACAAGAGCTAACTGCATGCATACAAGTTACCACCGAACAGATTTAATGTGTTATCCATCAGTCTAGCCACTGTTAGTGTAATGTTTTTTTTTTTTAATGTGTGTCTACAGAGGGTATTAAATGCTCTGAACAACATTCGCACAATAAAATTTAAGCATGTGGGAATCGTCTCTGTCTGGTGTGCCTTACTTACGGGAAGAGTTCTGCAAGGTGAAAGGATGTTCTCTGGCACTTAAGGTTTTGATCTGCTGACAAACCTTCTGTAGATAGTGATTTGCTGTGGCATTTGAAACCTGGAGGTACAGCTGAACTGCTTAGCAGGCTTTCATGTCTCTTGGGAAGAAAACTTGAAAGCTTTTTGAGTGTGGTGTGTAAATATTCATAAAGCCAGTGTAGGCTGCCCCTGAAATTTTTTTAAAAAGTGAAATTCGAACATCCTATGCAAGGCTCGTGTCAGTACAGTGGGAACATACAGCTCCTGTTGGAGCTCGCTCTCAGTGGCATTATAAGGCTCCATTTTTCCAATGAGAAGGGGCAAAACAATAGTCTTAATGGCAGCTGTCAAATCCATAGTGCCTGGGTACCTAACATCGTGATTTGGATCAAATCGAGGGATTGAAAATACTGAACTCTTCTAAGATGCTCAAGGCATTTCATCTTGGCATGTAAGCAGCGTGATGTATTTATATACATTTTAGATTCCAGATTTTAGCAGATTTTGTCCTTCACTGAACAGTACTTTCTGTGTTGCTGAATACAGTTAGTTTTTCATGCAACAATGTAATCAGATCTCCAAGGCAATAAATTTTCTTGAAGTTAGGGTTACAGCTGTGTCTGCCAGTGTAACTATAAAACAACTGTTCTTTCTGATAAAATTGAGTCACCAGTAACCAGTTTTTATGACAAAAGATAGTTGAAAGCCTCTAGGCAGATGCCTTGAGAAAAACTGGGTTATTTGTGAGCACCAGAGGTGTTAAAGAAATGTGGGAGTGTAGTGTAGAGGGTGGACAGGTAAGGGGTGTGACTTGCGTTTTCTGCTCAGATAACTAACTTGCAAGTTCTGCAAAGCCATTTGAATTCATTCAACTTGTAAGTATTCTGTAAGTACCTCTGGATGTCCTGGCCTTTGAGAATTGTTGCCTCAAGATGTGACTTAAACTGGAAAATCAGGTAGTGCTTCTGAAGGTGGCTGGTCTATACTTGAATTAAGAATAAAAATGTGGTTCTGTAGTGGTAGCCTGATGGCATAACTCCTGTGTAACCTGCATAGAAGAGAAGAAGAAAACCACCCAATCCCCAGAGGTACAGCATCCCTGGGCAAATAGCTGAGTGTGCATCACAAGAATGAGTGTTGATTCCGTGGCTGGGTGACTACTCCAGTACAGCTGCTCTGTCCTGTGATTTCTAAGGCCACTTAACTAAGGAAGATGCGTTAACTGCATCACAGGGAGGCAGCAAACTTCATCATAGTAAACACTGAGGAGGTGGATATGGGAAAGCAGGATTATCCTACATATCCTTTGACTCTGCATTACTGATGGATCTGAAACACCCACTGGAAGATGTCTTGATCTCTGCTGTTCTGCAGGTAATCAAATGTACTTAGATGACAGAAGCCTGTGAGCAACCCAAGGACTTCACCTCTATTTAATCGTCATGCGCAGAAGGTGGAAACAATTTACGTGACCTGAATACAAGATAATGTATAATCTGAAATTGGATTGGTGAAGTGTAATGCCACTGTTACATTGCTCCAGATTAGAGACAACATGAGTGTGCGAGAGAGAGAGCTAAACTGCACTGTGACATTTAAGTCAGTTTCTAAAATGTCGGACACTGAGTTTGAACACTTCCTAGGTGTGAAATTTTGCATTACTTTAGTTATTGAGCTGCCCAGTCTTGTTGAGCCAAGCTGACCACATGTACCCATACCATTCTTGAAAAATCCCATGATGGTAACTGTTGCAGGTTTGGACAAATCATCCTGCCTGAGGCTACAGTTGTCTTATTTTCTCCTTTTTGTTTGGTATTTTCTTGTGTGTTAGAACTCATTTTTGTGGACCACACTGGATTTCTCTCAAGATCACTGTGTTAATATTTTATCTGACTATGCCTGTATTTGCTGTGGATTTAAATAAAAAGTTCTGTTTTCATCCTTTTTCTTCTCCAGTTGTTGGGGGGAAAAACAGCCATTGCAACAATTCCTTTTACACCTTAACAGACAGAAAATGTCTGTGATGAGCTAGGCAGAATTTAATCTTTTTTTATTGTTATTCCCAGTTACAAATTTCTTTCCTTTTGACAAACTGTAATAGTATACTCTAACCAATTCATAGCTGAGCTTGAAAGAACTAGTGGAAAGTCAAAACCTAGGCTAATGCTGTTGGGCAGAGCTGTTTTCTGGTTTTGGCCACTAGGTATGTGCCCTGTGCCTATCATAAAGGATTTGAAAAGGAAATGTGGGTTTCGTTGGACGATGATGTGCTTACACACCATACCTGGAGTAGTTACAAGGCTGCCAGGTGGGGGAAAAAAGTGTAAAATGTGGAGTCTTTTGCGTAGAAGTTGAAGAGAGAGAGGTGATTTAAGGAGGGGCCACTGCTTTGGGTTAGGATTATGACTCTTTGGCAATGGGAAACTTGGGAAGTGTCTGGGGATCCAACCCCTTGAGCTTCAAGAGAGCAACATTTTCTGAGAAACATAAGGGTTTTCAGAGAAACAGCATCTAGAGATTCCAGAAGAAAGATACGACCTCTTCTCAACTCATGGTAAAAGAAAACCAGCAATCCTGCATGCAAATGGTAAAAAATGTAAGTATGAGCTGATAGGATGTTGGAAAGCCAGAAATACCTATAAAGACAGTTGGACTGAATGGTCTTGGAGGTCTTTTCCAGCCTTAATGATTATGATTCTGAGATGTGACTGAGTAGATGTGAGCGTGGTTAACTTGGTGTTGCTAAACTTGCTCAAAACACAGCCTTACTGGAGATAGCACTTTGAGGATGTGAAGGGTAAAGGGACAAAAACTGAGGCTGGAGCTGTAGTTTCTGACCCCTTTTCAGGAAGGATTTGTAATGTTGGCTTGGCTGAAGGTCAAGGACCAGTCAACCTTTTGTAACTGAGACTTTAGTAGCAGAGAAGACTCACAGTTGAGAATAACTAACTAATAAGGTAGTTTTATTTTGTTGTTGTAGTAGCTGTGCTTCAGTCAAGTTTTCATAGAATGTAATCACAGAATCGTAGAATATGCTGAGCTGGAAGGATCCCATCAAGATCATTGAGTCCAACTCCTGGCCCTGCACAGAATACTCCAAGAATCACAGCATGTCCTTGAGAGTGTTGTTCAAACACTTGAACTCTGTCTGGCTTGGTGCTGTGACCACTGCCCTTGGGAGCCTGTTCAGTGCCCAACCATCCTCTGGGTGAAAAACCTAAACCTCCCCTGACTCAGCTTCATTCTGTTTCCTCAAGTCCTGTCGCTGGTCACAAGAGTGAAGAGATCAGTGCCTGCCCCTCTACTTCCCCTCCCAAGGAAGTTGTAACTGCAGTGAGGTCTCCCCTCAGTCTCCTCCAGGCTGAACAAGCTGCTCCTCACACAGCTTCCCCTCCAGACTCTTCACCCTCTTAGTTGCCCTCCTTTGGACACTCTCTAACAGCTTAATATCTTTCCTATATTGCAGTGCCCCAAACTGCACACAATATTGGAGGTGAGGCTGCCCCAGGTCACAGCAGAGCAGGACAATCCCCTCCCTCTGGCTGGTGATGCTTTGCCTGATGCCCCTAGGACAGGGTTGGCCCTCCTGGCTGCCAGGGCACTGCTGGCTCAGATTCAAAGTGCCACCTACCAGCACCCCCAGGTCCTTTTCTGCAGTGCTGCACAGGGATAAAAAACAGTTTTCCCACTCAGCAATGGTAAATGACCTTGTAAGAGACTAAAGTTTTATCACCATAGTAAGATCTAAACTACAGTGTGTGGCATGAGTGGAGTAACAGTTCCAGAGGCTTAATTTGAGGAAGGAAATGTCTATGGGGAAAAGGAAAAGGAGAGGTGAGTAAAATTGCTTTCTTACGATTGTATATTTCCAGTGTTGTTCTATCTGTGTCTTCTTCTGAGTGCTTGGGTGTAGAACTCTGGAGGTGAAGTTGTTTAGCTCCCAAGAGTGGTTGCTCCTCTACAGTTCAGCTCTCTGTTAGGACTCTGCCTCTGTGAAATAACCCATTGTGAGCCAAGGGAGGCTCAGTGCCTTGATTTGCATCAGAGCTTATCTACCTGTCCATAAAATTTCTGTACTCTTGCACAGAAATGAGGTTCCAATGATCTGTGGTGACAAACATAACATCACAGTACTTACACAGGTCTTCCTTTCTGTAGTCGGTTGGTTGGAATGCATTCAGTGGTTAGGTTGCAAGTTGCACTGCTGCTTATTAATAATATTAGTTCTCCATTATGATAATTTCTGGAAAGGGATTTAACTTGATTTAATTTTTAGTCTAAAGGCTTTGTCCCACAAATTGTGTTTGGATCTTAGTTTAGTTAGAACACTTGGGTTGATGCTTGACGGAATTAATCACTCGTCACTGCCTTTTTTGCAGTTAGAAAAATCTAATTTAATTCTTAATATTGTGGGGGTTTTACCATTTAGCAGCACAGCAGCATCCACAAAATTGCTTCTATTTTTATTCAGAGTGGAGCAAACATGCATTTGCTTTTCCAGCTGTGACATGAAAGCGTTTGGGTTTTGAATCAGAAGATGTGAAATAAGTGGGAGTCATGGTACAGTTCACTTTTCACTCTGAGGCACCTCTCTGGATTTCATCTCGATCTCCCTGGAGACTCCAGTTATCATCAAATCATAAGCTAGCCTAGGGCCTTCCTCTGTTATTTCTGCACAAACAGAATGGAATGTCAGCTTAATGGCCAAACAAGATGCATCATGACTGTAGTCCAGTGCTTAGAATGCTTATTTATATTCAGTGAAGCTTAGCTTAGAGAAATGTGGAAAACACTGTCACTCTGGTCTCAGAAGATGTGTTGAACACTAATGTGAAGATCAGAATAATGTGACTGTTTTGCAGAGACAGCTGGGAACAACACGAGGGTAGAATTATACTCTTGTATTTTAAACTAAAGTCCTCTGTCCCGTAGTAAAGGCATATGGGATAGAATATGCTGATTCCTTTAGATTCAACGCATAGGATGCTGGGGTAGACATTTTGCAATAACTAGTATTTTTCTTCAGACAGCTTCTCAATTAAAAGAAGAAAAAAAAGTTCTGGCTTTGTGATGTGTGTCCTGATCTTGCTGGGGCAGCAGTGTGTGATGTCTGACTGTGTTTGTGTATGCTGTGCTGTAATTGGGCTTGCCACACTTGCCCTCTTTGGAAAAAAATGGGTAAACACAGAGATTTCTGAAGATAACCAGGTAAAACAAATGGGTTCCTCGCACATTTAAACACTTGTGGGGCAAGGGTGGTGTTTTCTCTGGGGTTTTTGAACATGGGTGAGCTACACATCTCTGTCATCTTTAGTAGCATTATCTTCAGACTTGAATGAGAGGCCATGTGCATTACAGAAACCAGCATAAGTAGCAGAATGTCCTTTCTGTTGCAGAGAAATAAAAAATGTTTATGAAATTCTTTCAGACCTTAACATTTGCCTTTGTAATAGTTTTTAGTTTAGATTTTATTTATGATTAGTGGTAGCGCTTCTTCATCAGTATGTTAAGAAAGTGCTTTCCCGAGTTTATTTCATATATTACTTGGGAAAAGAGAAAGTGTAGCAGAACAATGATCTTTTGTCTTCAGAAGTATGGACTTCTTGAGTGCACTTGTGGATTAGATCTCATGGGAGGCAGCTGTGTAGAGGTCTAAAACAGCTTTTTGATTATCAAGAATAGCCTCCTGCAGGAAGAGGAACAGCCTGTTTTGAAGTTCACAGACTGAGGAGATGTGGCAGGAGGTTCACGTGGCTGAATGGGCAGCTCTGACTGAACTCGAGTCATTTGTCCATCAGTGGAAGTGGGCATGGGCTACATGAAAGAAAGAAACATTTCTCAAATGGAGTAGGAGAGTCAAACTCAGATGGAAGTGAAATTTGTGTATCAGAAGGGCAGCAAGAAGGGCTGTTATAGTTGCCTAAGCAGCAAGAGCGGTCTAAAGAACATGCAGACCTGCTGAAAAAATGAGGTGGTGGGCCTAGTCACACAGGAAATAGAAGAGGCAACAGTTTTTTTTCTTTTTCTTTACTGGCAAGGTCTACTGTCATGTCTCCTAATTCTGTGTACCCAAAGGCCACGTTTGGGCCTTGGTAAAGGAAGGTGAAGACTTCATAAACAATCTAGACTTGCACAGAAGTTCGTGGGACTGAGTGGGATGCATCCAGTGGTGCTGAGGAAACTAGGGAAACAACAGGAAAGCCACAAGGCAAAACCCTCAAAAAGTCAAAGTTGCAGAATTGAAATAAAAAGCATGTGAGGGAGAAGGGATGTATCTTAAATCCTGTAATTTTTAAATTTAAATGCAAATATAAATTTGCATCTCTGAGACTGTATATGTTTGTACACAATTTATGATGTATCTTTCTTACTCCTTCTGTCTTGAGACTGGGAGAAATACCATATTAAGCTGCTCATTGTTAGCCACAGTTAATCAGAAATCAATGTCTGGAAACTTATCAGAATGTGGAACACATTTCTTTCAAACACAAAAAAAAAGAAAAAAAACCCCAAGACATGAAACAAAGGAGAATTAGAGCTGTTATGCTGTTATGAACAGACTGATTTTTTTTTTGTACTGAAAAATACGTGACTGTTTCTTGTTTTACAGGACATAAAAATTGTAAGAGAAGTGTAGATAACGTCCCCTACCCCCTTTGCATTCCCTGATGGATTGCAACTGTCTTGGGATGCGAGTCAGCCACTGTTAATTCCCATGTGAACCCAGACAATAGTGCAGTTTTCAGCCTTGTTATGTGGAAATTATCTCTCTCTCATTTTCTCAGCTGATAGACCTCGATATGTGAAACTATGCTGACACTGAAATGTTGTTGGGCTCAGGTAATTAGTGATGACGACTGGAAAAAACCCAAAAAACAGACCAAAATGGTGCAACATGTCATCTGCAGCTGTGTGAGCTGGTGCCCATCTCGGATGCTTGCTTGGTTAAAAATGTGTGTGTATGTAATGCAAGTTACTTGGCATAAAAAGGTGAGGAGAATGTAACATATTTGACTTCATCTTTGCCTTTATAAGATCGCATCTGGACTTTTGACTTCTGCATAGCAATCCCAGCTGGCTGCTGGTTAGATAGGAAGAGCACAGATCTGCACTGCCTGACAGATTGCCCATGTTGAAGAGAACCTCAGCCTTTCTGCTGCCAAGTCAGGTTATATTTTCTGGCTGACAAGAGAAGCAGATATTGGAAGAAAAGCTTTTGGTCAGATTTATGTGTTTGAGTTTTATTGTGTTTTGCCTGCTGTTGTTGTTTGTCTGTGCTTTTTTTTTTTTTTTTTTTCAACCTGTGTTGTTTTATATAGCTGCATAGATTTCAATATTATGACTTACCAAAATCATAAATTTTTTGCTGGAAAAAAATTATGAGTGAATGGCTCCATGTGGTTAAAGGGGTAGATTCTTATCTACTTTTGTTTCACAATACTTTCATAATAAATTTCTACAAAATATGCATGAATAAGTGTCAGTGCAAATGCCTAACTTGACTGTAAAAAAAAAAAGCAGATTAATTTGATGTTGTATTAGTAAGCTGTCTGAGAGTGGTTACAGCCAAACAAAAACCTGTTCTATAGGTATTGGAGTCTGAAACTCCAATGACCAAACTTCTGGTTGCATCATAGTCCTCTCGTGTCTTCTTACATGTAAAATATTTAGAAAAGCTACCTCCAGTTTTGTAAAAAGTGGAAACAAAGGTGTACATGTGACATACTTGCCAATATTGCGAATCATGCTGCAAAGATTTATGAAGTTAATTTAGTTAGTTGGTAGTGTGATATAATCAAACAGGAAAAAGTAGTATATCTGTCAACTAGATTTTTCTGTCTTTTGAAATTATAATTCAGGAGTATTAAGGAATTAAAAAATGAGAGTGTTTGGTGGGCACAGATGTTTAAAACCTTCTTCACTGCTCTGAAAGAACTGTCCTGCAGCAGTGCCCTGGCTAATCTAGGCACTTATGGCAAGCCATTAAAATTCTTCCTCTTTTATTAAATAGGTTATTGGTGGCTAGCACTACATTTTTCTGACTCATTGTGGTCAGTCTGAACTTTCTTGCAGTTCCCATTTGAAAAACACTGGGACAGATTTAAACAAAATAAATTAGTCTTCCACAAGGAAATATTTTATTGATTATTTATCTTAGACCGTTAAAGCATATGAAATGCTCCGCATCTGATGTGTTTCAAAGTCAGGTTAAACGAGGTTAAAAAACTGAATACATTTTAAAAAATTCAGTACACTGTAAATGGAACAATGGATAACAAAATAAAGTAAGAAACACTAGGGTAATCACAAATTTAATAATTATGTAGTGGTAGAGAAAGGAAGAAGGTGAATCTCAAGACAGATAACAGGATAATGGGATACTGATTGATAAGAGAATAAATAAATGTGGCTTACTGAACATGACTTCCATTCCAGATACCAAGTAGTGCAGTAAGTATAATTTTTATGTATATTTTACTGCAGTGTTTTTCAAATGCTCTTAACAAACTTTTGCCTTTGAAATTTACCCTGGTTTTAGTGGGAACCACATTCAGCCCTCCTGGAGCTTCTTCTAAAAATTCTTTATGTCCTGTCTGGCTACACCAGGGCACATTTAAATATTAAAACATGCTATTATTGTGGCAGCGAAAAACATTGTTGTCCAATTAAAGACATCCTAATTCTGGTGTGTATTCTGTAATTGAAATAGTATGTACTTCGTAAGCGGGTACAATGAAAAATACCCCACCCAGGTATCCGAGTGAAGTGTTCTTGTCTCTTTCTTGCGAGTCGGCGGGTCGTCTTTTCACCCCTTAAAAACGGCGGATAAAATTTCCCGGCGAATTTCCCTACATGTACTTCCCAGGCACGGCCACGTGGGAGCAGCGTAAGACTTGTTAAATTCAACCTCCGGTGGTTCGGCGGCGGCCTCGGGTGTTGACAGTGTGTGAATGTTAATATGAAAAGTTGTAAAAAAAAATAAAAAAAAATAAAAAAAAAATAAGCGACACAGGTTTTTAAATGGCTTCTTCTCTGATGTGCAGGATTTCTCGTTTGCAGAACAGCATTCATCAGTTCAGCGTGGTTAGTACGGCTAGGTAGCCTTTTTTTTTTCAGAGTTTTAGCTTTTAATTAGCTTGATGCAACCTTAAGAGCTGCAGTGTGTTGGTTTAGGGAAGAAGAGTCTTGCTGGTGCTCTCGTGCGTCATGCATTGATTGCCCTTGAGAATCTGTCGCACACACTCACGTTCGTATGAACTTGATGTCTTCTGGAGGGTCCTTTCCAAGAATTATCAGTGCAAGTGCTACGAAGATGACACTTATTTCCGTGTTTTGAAGGTGGCATGTGTAAAAACTTACCTGCACATCTAACATATTGTCACTGCAGACGCACAAGACGTAGGTGGTTACATAACTCTTTCCAATAGCAGACCCGCTTTTGATGTCTCATTATTCAGACAAGCATTGGATTGTTGCAGTGTATCATTACATTTCTAGAGCTGCATCAGAACCTTTAGCGGGAAAGGGTCCTCAAAAATCTCTGAGTAATAGCCAGAAATAGCTTAACAACCACTTAACTCTAATTATATAACAATGCGATCTTTCTTTCAAAAATGCTTTGGATTTATGCACGATAATATAAAAGCCTCCACTGAATAATGCTGGCAGTCAACACTGACTGAAAAAACCAGTGTTTTCAAATCACTCTTCAGGTGGAGAGTTGCATTTCAGTTAAGAGCATTAAGGTACAAAATGAGCTACAGAATGCCGCGTGTTGTCAAGGGTATTCTGAATCTCACTGGCTCTTTTATTTTTGTGTTGTTGTTTTGGGTTCTTTTTGCAATATTTTTCCTCTGTAAGTGGGCTTCTTATGTCTGATTCAGTAGCTCCTTCCATGTGTTTTGATTTATACTACAGGTGGTGCCATGCATACCTGAGAAACTTACTGAAACAGGAACAACTCCTGCATATTTCATGAACAAACACTGCAACTGACCCAGAGAAAAAATAGTTTTACTTCTGATATCCCCTAAGCATTGATGATTGTATGCAAATGTCTTGGGCTTCAAGGACTGAAAAAGAAAAAAAGCAATCTTCAGAAAGCTGCTTTATGAAAGTAGTTTTAATTTTGACTGAGAAAGTGAAAACAAATATTGTAGTCTAAAGCAGGATTAGCAATATGAATGTAAAATGGGATGAGAGCCAGGTTTGACTGGAATTTCTGTTATTTTGCCATATTATTAGAGTTTAGTAATGCTCAAATAGGCAGTGACTGTTTTATCCCCTAAGAAGTCCCACTGTCTTCAGGGACTATGGCTTCTAAAGTTACACTACAACTAACTAATTTTCTAGGATGTAAACGATAAAATAAATTGTTTGCTGAACTCTGTGGGGTGGCCTGGACCTTAACTTCTATGAATGAGAAAAACATCTGCCTAAACACTGTCAGGTTCTATCTGACCCAGTGGCATAGGAGCTTTTTTGTGACTGTAAGTGATTATTACTTGCTACTTACCTGCCCGTCACTGGACAGTGAAGTTTTGGAACTGTCAGTCTGCTCTTCTCCCTCAGTTTTATATTTGCACTGAGATTTGCAGCTCATGGGACAGGTCACAAGATGAAGTCCTTGAGTATTCTTCTAGTCAGAGGGGCCTGTTTGTTAGCAAGAGCATGATAAATATATGTGGTGCTGAATAAATTATTCCACATTAGGGGGAAAAAAAAATACAGGGGAGCTATCTTTAGATTAGCTGCAGACCTGTGTTGGATTAGAAAGTACAGTAAAAAGTGTGTTCTAATTCTGAAATAGAAAGTAGCAACAATAAGTAATGAAAACTAATGAGAGGTTTTTATTTCAAGGTACACTGCTTCACCACCTATAAATATTCTTCTCAGCCTATGAGAAAAACATACTCAGTTTCCTTTGTGCATTTTCTTATTTTTCTAGTTGCTGCATATGTGTGTGTGTGTCTGTACATTGCTGTTGTTAAAACAGCAAAACCAACAACAAGGACTTATTTATGGAATCATTAACCAGTTGAGACTTTTAACACAATATGTATCTCATGTCTGGCTTTAGGCTGCCAATGATTTGAAAAGGTAAAGATGAAGTAGAGAGGGATATATTTTCTAAATCTTAATATCCAATTCAAAATACCTTGGGAATGCTACTTTCAAGATGTAGATTATTTTAACACACAATTCCAAATCTTTCAGGAATACTTCTTTCTAGTAGTACAATGTTTTAAGGGGTTTGTTATTAAAAAAAGGGGGAAAAAAAAGTAGTGAAAACTGATAGGTATAGTTTGGCTCCATAAAATAAGGAATGGCTTCTCTTTCCCTCACTGTTTGAACCTATTGACTCATTGCAATTTTTTCAGATACCTGTTTTGCAGGGCTTGCTGTTTGCTTTGTATTTGTGTCCTGCACTCAACAAAGCTCTTAACAGTTTGAAAGAAAATACATTGCCTTTAAACACTCTAATTAATTCTCTGAACAAGATCTCCCATTCTCTGTAGTGCTTTCAGAATGTCACAAATGATAGGTGACAGGCAGGGAAGACTTAGGAAATAGGTGAAAGTGAAAACTACTTGGGAAAAATATTTTCCACTTAGCTTTTGTAATCCTTGTAAACCATTACAGGTTGCAGCTGGTGAAGCTTACATCTGAAAATACTTGTATTTCCTATTTGTACATGATTGGTGCAGTAGAAAGTAAAGGTGAAATCTTAAGTATACATGGGCCTCAAAGTAAGATCTTATATTTTTAATTTTAATCAGCTCCTTGAAAAATAGCCTGTGTCTCTTTACAAAGTAGTGTAGTTAATAAAATGAGAAGAGTTGTAGGGAGATTTTAGTATATAATTAGAGCAGCTGATATGAGGGAAAACAGACCAGCTTTTGTTCTCAGAAGCTCTCTTTATATTTGGCGTAAAAGCTGTAGAAGTGTTTGTGCAAGTGTGTTCTACTGTATGATTTCTTGCATTAACAGCTTAATCCAGATGATAGGAAACTCAACCAGAGGAGATGCATTACTGAACCTGTTGTTCACCAGTGCAGAGAACTTATTGGAGGGGTCTAGGCTGGCGGTAGCCTGAGCTGCAGTGATCATGCTGTGGTGGAATTTGTGATCTCAATGTATATGTGCCCGGTGAAAAGTATAGTCAAGACCCTTAGGAAAAGGACTAAACCTAAACCTTAGGAAAGTGAACTTTTTGTTGTTTAAGAAACTATTGTCTGAGAAACTGCCATCAGGGATAAAGGAGCAAAAGAGAGCAGGCACCAATTATTGCCGTTTTCCTTAGAGCACAGGAACTCTTGATTCTCACATGCAAGAAATCAGGCAAGGAAAGCAGAAGACCAGCATGTCTGAGGAAAGACCTTCTGGTTAGGCTGAAAGGAGGGAAATGCATAGGCAGTGGAAGCAGGGACTCACACCTTGGGAAGGATAGAGGGATATTGCAGAGAGCGTAAGGACAGATGGGATCAGGACAGCTAAGGCACTGCTGGAGCTAAATTTTGCAAGGGATGTGAGAAACAGTGGGGACTTCCACAGGTACATAGTCAGAAAAGAAAGACAAAATAAACTGTATACTTGGCACCTCTGCACACCCCTTATAAATGAGTCAACTACAAGGTCCTGTACCTGGGTCAGGGCAGTCACCTGTACATGTTGAGAGGTGAATGGATTGACAGCAGCCCTGAAGAGAAAGACCTGGGGATACTGGTAGATGAAAAACTAGATATGAACTAGCAGTTTGCACCTGTATCATAGAAAGTTAATCATATCTTGGCCTGCATCAAAATGAGCATGGCCAGTGGGTCCAGGGAGGTGATTCTTGCCCTCTGCTCTCATGTGACTCCACCTGGAATATTGTGTCCAGCTATGGGGTCCCCATACAAGGAGGACATGGACCTGTTGGAGTGGGTCCAGTTGAGGGCCACAGAAATGATCAGAGGGGCTGGAACACCTCTCCAGTGAGGAAAGGCTGACAGAATTGGGATTATTCAAGCCTGGAAAAGAGGAGGCTCCAGGGAGACCTTACAGTGGTTTTTCAATATATAAAGGAGACAAAGGCTTTCTGAAATTGCAAGGGGGTAAATTTAGATTGGATATAAGGAAGACAGTTATTACGATGAAGGTGGTAAGACACTGAAACAGGTTGCCCAGAGAAGTAGATGCCCCATCCCTAGAAGTCTTTAAGATCAGGTTGGATATGACTTCAAGCAACCCAATCTGGTGAAAGAAGTCCTTGCCTAGGGCAGGGGCTTTGGACTAAACTATATATTAATGTCCTTTCTAATAATACCCAGACTAGAATTCTGTATTATTTGCTGGGAGCAACTCCAGTTTTCTACCCGTACTTTGTAATCTCTGTATCTGAAAAGATACAGTATTTCACTTGCTTTATCTGATACCAACATGCAAGCTGGTGACTGGGCTTCTGTAGATAATTGAGTCTTTTTTCACAGGTTAAGTTAGATGCCTGTCTGATTTTATGTCACCCATACACCAAAGATTGGCTTTCTATGAGTATTTATGGGAGCAGAGTTTAATCCTTGAATTAATAATATATGTGGAAAGTCAACATGACAGAATAGACTATGAGTCAGAATTAGCAGAAACGTTAACAGGGTCATATTCCCACCATTTTGCTCAGTACATCTGGGCTGTGATTGCCTTAGCTGGAACAGTGTAAACTCTTAGGTTTTCTCAGCTTTGTAATAGCACTAGCTGAAAGTCAATGTGTTTTAAGTTCTGTCTCTGACTGTGACTAGGGAACATATTTTGTAATAAGCTGCTTGATGAACTGGAAATATAAAATGTTGGTATTTTCTTCTTTAAATTTCTGCTTTAGATTGGTAAAATGCAAGCTTCAGGAAAAAAACCCCTAAAGTAATCCACTGGTTTAGCTTTGACACTTCTGACCACTGTAATAGAGACATGGTTGTTTTATCTGTAGCTCAGGCTATTTTTATGATTTCACAGAGAAGAGATAGGGATGAGAGATGAAAAGTGGAAAATTAATTTGGTAACAGTCACTTTTTATTTGTCTAGAATCTCAAAAAGCATTATGAAGGCACTGGATCCCTCGGGAAATACAATGCAGCCTTTAGATGCCTGACAATCCAGGAAAGAGAAGAACCATGAGAAGCAGTGCCTCTTATGCTGACCTGAAGAAGGATTGCTCAAGGGTCTGGTTTCTCTCTCATTAAAAAAAAATCAGTCAGAAAGCCACAGATCTATTTTCTGTCTTTCTGGAATGTGTGAGTTCCCGCATTGTTGCTCATTTCTGTCCCATTTCTGAAAAGCACTGACCTCGTCTGTGCTATAGTGGTTTTGAGTGTTCATCGCTAAAACTTAAGGACACTGGACTTCCTTTTCTTCCCCCACTGATGTGGACCTGAGCCAGGCTGCTGCCACTGCTTGCTGTTCTTTTAGGTAGGCTCTGGATCAAACAGGAGCTTGGACTGTACTAAGCCTTACTCTCTTAAAGGAAACTGTTTTCGGAGTAGCCCAGCTGATTAGAATTATTTTCAAATGGAAGTGTTTTTGGTAAACTTTTATCACTGGCTGAGAATTTCCGGAATCAGTTTTTCATTAGGCAGCCTTTGGGTAGTCTTTGGACTCGATATGTCTTTGAAAATATAAAATACTTTTTCCTATCCTCGTTTGAGGTAATTTTGACACCAAGCTGTTGGATGATTCATAAATTTTCTATTTGGATACAGCAGAGTGCCTCTGTGGGGAAACAGGATTCATTCTTCCTTCATATCCTGTTACCAGCTTTCATGAGGCTGCATTTGCAGGAGTGTTACAAGAAATGGGCACTTATGGATAAGAAGCGATTTGAGCTAAGAAAAATTCTTTGTAAGATATTCAGAATGTAGCTCTGCTAATAAAAAATAACCAACACCTTAATAGCACCATTTTCCTGACATGAAAACACAATCAGAAAGGAGACAGAATTACCTTAATAACAGCTTTGTCTTGCTTCTAGGTGGAAGTTACAGACTTACAATAACAAGATTTTTAGCAGGTTTAAGAGTACTTTGCCTATTACAGCTATTGCTGCTTTTTCCAGAACACAGCAGATAGCTCTTGTAAATAGGACTCTGACACATACATTCTGCTTTTATGGTGAGCATTAATGTATCCAATCCACCAAAGTATCAGGTATTACTAGGAAAGCTGGGTGGGTGACCTAATACTAGGTGCATAATTTCTAGTATCTGCTCATTTTTGGTTTATGTAATTGGAATTATTTGGGTGTATTTCAAAGATGCTAGCCAGAATGCTGAAAGAAAGCGTTAATGCTGAAAGTCTTAACAGAAAGACTTCGGTTAGCTACATGAGAAAAGTATATTAGTATAGGCTTCCCTACACTATTTCTCGATTTACCTGAGCATTAGAGTGATTAGTTAATGAATGCTTCAGTTCTTGACCTGTCACCTCACTTTGAGTGAATTACTTTTGTGCATCTGTTGAGGGATGTAGTGGCTAAAAAAGTATGGAGAGAAAGAGTAAATTCCTCTGGCCTTGAATATCCTGATTGGAGGGCTCAGGGCAGCGTAAAGAAGCCTGTGTCAGACTGTCAAATGTCCTTGTAAGGTAGTTTATGCAGCACCCCACCTAGCAATATTTGGGATGAACCAGAGGTGGGGCTGGGATTTGGGAAGGCATGCCTCAGGCAGGCTCTGCTCCTGTTAGAGCAGCTTGGTGGTACTGCTCTGAATTTGAGAACAAGGGCTGTCTAATTTATGTAAAGTCCTTATTAGTCCTCGGTGAACGGCAGAGAATCAGAAGGTTGCAAAGTGCTCTCAAGTAATTTTAACATCCTCTCCCAGTGTGTTTTGTTACTTTTGGCAAGATTCTTCATCATGCTTAATAGAGGAGCTGTACTGCATCTTGCTCTAAGGCCACACTGTATCTTCCTGTGTTATCACAACTTGTTTTGACAACTTTCTGATAGCACATTACTGTAAATGAAGTCCAGTGATAGTAAGGAAAGAAACTGTGACTGAGATATTCAAGTAAGACTAATGACAACTGCATTTTCTAATTTGGGTATGAATTTATTCCCTTGTTATGCTGGCAGAAATTAAAGAATTCCTTAATTGAAGAAAACATTCCTTCTTGCAATCTGTATGATAGAGCACGACTGGTGCTTTTCTACAGACACAAGTGAAAGTGCTAGACAAGGGTGATGAATAAAACATTAGAGCTAAGGCTTATTGTATGGTTCTGGTATGAAAATTTGTTCGTAGTATTTCCTGAAAATTAATGAATACACAGGAAGCACAGCTGATTCCTGGTTGCTCATACATAGTGCAATCAGCAAGGTGAAAATAAAATAATTAGGCAAGCTTCAGTGTTATGGGAATGAGACTAACATATGTTACTGGTATTTCAGCTATATTTCATCCTGTGACTGAAATTCACTGTTAAAAAAAGCTGGTCTCATCCCTCTGACATGGTATTTTGACTGGGGTGTGCAGTGGGCCTTGGATAGTTCCCAGTGTAAGGGCTCCATGGACCATGGTGTCTGTTTGTACTCAGCCCACTCAGTAATGAGCTGCCTTCTTTTTCTGATCGAGCAATATATATTGGAATTCTCCAAATTTATTTTTTTTTTGGTATTGTTTCCTTCTGTTGGTTAAGCTGTTGAAGCAGTCCATCTGGCTTGCGATGTAGAATCATAAGAATTGTGTTTATTGTGCTAAATAGATTTGCTGCCCCGACTGCTGTTTTGTTGGCTCTGAACTATTGCCCCTTCGTAAGGCTGTTCTGAGTCTATAATGTTTTCATAATGCCAGATTCACTGTGGATAGTTGGGCTAATCATAAACTGTGGATTCCTTGCAGGCTTGTTTTTTATTTTGTATGCTCATTGTCACTTTGTCTGTCAATGAATGAGTTATCTTTTGGGTGATGGCAGAAAGGAAGGGGGGAAAAATTACATCAACTTCCTGGTTCCTTACTTTTTTCTCAAGAAACTGAAAATTTTAATCTGAAAATAGCCGGGATAGAGGCACTGTTGTGTGATGGATCAGGGCACATGGCTGGGTAAACTAGAATTAATCTGACATTCTCCTTTGGTTTTCTGTGGGATTTTGAATTATTTGCACCATCTCTTTTGTAGACCACATTGAGGTTCTTAGCTCCATGTTAGCAGGGCCTGTCTCTCATACACTTTTACAGTGTGCAGCACAGGAAGGCAATGGTATCTATCTGTCTGTACACATTTCCATGATTAATACCTGATTGTTTCCTGGAAACTCAGTCACTATTTGATTAGGAGATGACTGGTAAAGTGCTAGTGTTCTGGTTAGACTGAAGCCTTAATCCCTTGTAAAATATTTCCACGCAGGGGCCAGTCAAAGGGAGTGCATCTGGGTAATTCTCTACCTTATTTAATTGACTTTTTCAGTAACATAGCTTTGGTTATCCAACTTTTCTCAAGCCCCATCTGCTTTTACTTCCCTTATTTAAGATGAAAGTTCTTTCACAGACCTTTGTCTTTCAGAGATGTGAATAAACTGGTGAACCCTGCTGTCCATTGAAGACAACTGACTGGCATCCGTGTGTGGGTCCTGATCCAACCGAGTGTGCACTTCCTAAGTCAAGGGTAGGCTTTAGGTGAACTGCACTTAAAAAAAACCCTCATGCCTTTCTGGATTGAAGTTTTTAAAAACTGCCAGAGTAATTTTACCTCATAAACCCTTATGCTTAAATGAAAAAGATAATTTTATTTTCCAAAGAAGATCTCTAGGAATTTATGAGTAAATCTGTAGTGCAGACTTCTTTACTTAGCTCTGTCCTTGTGAACATTTTTTTGTTTGCATTTTGGCAGTGTGAGAGAATGTGTCACTTAGCCTTTTTTCCTTTTTTTGCCTCACAGAACAATAATGTAATATATCATACATCTTGAGGTTATGTCTTGCCTGTCAGAATTTGTTTTAAATCACTAGTTTGCCTGATTAAGGTGGGATCAAACCACAAATAAATGAAAAGTGTCTCAACTGCCAGTTGTAGTAATAAAGTTAATTTTCAATAGGAAAGAAAGGTGTTAAATCAAGCTGTATTCTAAATATTTTTGTAGCTCCTTGGGGCTAATTTCTGGGTAGAGACAAAGCTTTCGAAGGTGTATTACATAAAAGAATAATTCTAATTTTCATTTGGCACACAGAAGAATCTTAGCTTTTGTGTCATCAGCTGTTCGAAATGATCAGGGCATGTTTCACAGTTGTCCGTGTTGGTTAACAAGGGAGAGAAATACAGAAACCAAAAATTTTAGGGGCTGGGAAGGAGGGAAATGAAATTACGATATTTCTCAAAGAGAACAATGCTGGAGACATACCTGTGCTTGCTGTACTTTCTCACTGAAGGTGAGAGTTACTGGACAGGTGGAAGGAAGCCCTAATTCTTCTTCTGGACATCCCTATTTCATGGGACAGAGTGCAGAGATGGTCTGATCTGCACTGATGTCTCCACACCTGTGGAAAAACTTGACCTTTAGAGAAGTATTTTTGTGTGGACAAGGTTAACAAAGCAAAGATTGGAGGCAGTGAGTGATTCTCTGTTTTCTGATTGAGAACTAATGCGTGGCCACTTGAAGTGACAACCTCATGTTGTCTTTCAAATATGATAATAAGGGCACAAGACAAAGGTCCTTTTTTAGGATTTTATTTTCAGAACTGGTGATGGACACATCTTACCTGAATTTGTGCAGTGAGGGAAACACAGTATTTGTGTTACATGCAGGTGGAGCAATACACCTTGTGATGGAGCTAATAGTGCTTTCATGTGCACCACAGCTGCATTCATAGACAAACAATCACCTACAAATTTTAATTAGAATTTTTTATTTATAGTGATGTACTATGTTGTTAATATTCTTGACATCCAACTATAAAAAATAAGGCTGTAAAAGTCACAGTAATTTGTGCAGCTCTGCAGTTCCTAGCACTGCATAATATTCCTTATAATTTATCTAGGAAGATATAAATTCAAGCCGATGCTCTGCAACTTCTTTTGGGACCAGATCAATAGGATAACGGGAGGTATATTAGAGGTTTGACTTTCCCACAGAGGGGTTTTGGCAGGGGAAGAAAACTGCAGTGGATCTGCCTGCTTTCTGTTGAGGTAGTTCTGGCTCACTGAAGAATCGTGTGGTTACTGACTCCTGTGTGCTGACAGAAATGCATAATGAGGGAGAATAAGATGTTTGTTACCCATTCTCTCTGTCCTCACAGAACAGGCAGGACTATTTGTGGGCAGAGACAAAGGGTGTTGATTTTACAAGAGGTGGGTGATCTGACCTTTGTTTTTCTGGCTATGCCTGTGTGGTGATGCTGGCTTGCAGCTTAGGTTGGTGTGCCCTCCTCATCCATGCTGCTGATGTGCTGGCATGCGTACTAATTAGTCTGCAGCCATCAAGTTGCACTGGAGGGCACTTCAAGTAAGAACCTCAATAGTTCAGGGCTCCTGGCCAGCTAATAAGACAACTTCTGTGGGTGTTGCAACAAATAAGTGTGGATTCCAGATGTCTTCAGACATCAAACAGAAAAGAAGAGTAACAGAAAAAAAATAACTGTTCTGATCTGTGTGTTGTGCCTGTTTTTCTGAAAGGACACTTCACAAATACAAATTTGCTTATGTACAAACTCATTATTCTTATGAAAAATATGTGAATAAAACCAAGTCAACCTCAAGTGCTCTGAAACCTCTGACTTAAATACAAACCAGGCTGCATGTGCCTTGCTTGATTTTCGAATAGACAATCTGTGATCTCACTGATAGTTTTCTGCTCCTCATTCCGATAAATGTTTTCTTTAAATATATCAGCAGCTCTTCAGAGTGTGTCATGGTTTAACCCCAGCCGGCAGCCAAGTACCACGAACCACTTGCTCACTCCCTCATCAGCAGGATGGGGGAGAGAATCAGGAGGGTAAAAGGTAGGAAACTGTGAGTTGAGATAAATACAGTTTAATAAAAGA
Organism: Lepidothrix coronata; assembly: GCF_001604755.1. NCBI lineage: Eukaryota > Metazoa > Chordata > Aves > Passeriformes > Pipridae > Lepidothrix > Lepidothrix coronata. The sequence goes on along the minus strand of NW_016690278.1, from coordinate 3,422,486 downwards.
GAGTTTATTAAAGACAGCCAGGAGAGCAGGGCCCCATCATGTGTGGTGGTCACTGGGGAAGACAAGCACCATCACTCTGAACATCCCTCCATTCCTCCTTCTTCCCCCCAGTTTATACACTGAGCATGATGTCACATGGTCTGGAATATCCCTTTGGCCAGTTTGGGTCACCTCTCCTGACTGTGTCCCCTCCCAGCCTCCCATGTACCCCCAACTTCCTTACCAGGGTGGCAGTATGAAAAGCTCTCTGTAAGCACTGCCCAGCAACGGGGAAAAAAAATCTCTACGTTATCAACCCTGTGTTCTTCACAAAGCCAGAATATAATCCTATACTTGCTACTGTGAAGAAAATTAACTCTACCCCAGCCAAAACCAGCACAGTGTCTTCTATACAACAATCTTGCCCACTTTTGTTGGAAAGTGCATTAGTTAACCTTTTCTAAACAGTTTGCCTGGGTGTCCTGAACAAGTCTAAGAACCCAGCATGTAAGGTCATCTTTCTTCCATCCTCCTTGATTTTTCTCTTCTAGTGCTGTTTCTTCAGCCAAGAAGACACTAAAACTTTTCAAGATACATTTGTAGTTTCAAGTGTTGTAATAGGCTGTTATTCAGCTGCTTATGTACTCTGTCCCTGAAAATGGCCCATGCTTACAAGAAAAGAAGAAAGGCAGGGAGGAATGGGGTGATACTTCCTCAATATGCATCTGGTCTAGTAGAAGTATGAATTTGGTCTTTTTGACTCTATTTAAACTTTTATTTTTATTTTTATTTTTTTTTTCCAGTGGCTTCGTCCAATTTCTTTTTGGGTTTTAATACACCTCACTTATCCACAACATTTTGCTGCAGCAAATTCCTGAGAGAGGAAAGAGACCATGCAGCTTGTCACAGATCACATGGATTTGCAGCCATGAATCCCAAACAGGAGACAAGACCTCTCTCTAGTCTATGTTTAAACCTTTAACGTTTCTTTCCAAGTGGGATTAGAGTCTCATTCCTTTCCTGGCACTTCCTCTCAGCACATTTAAGCAGCAGATTGAATCAATGTATTGTTTTCAATTAATATAAATTTTTTAGGCTATAAATTCTCCCTATATATGACATAAAAGGAACATAAGAGAAACTGAGCGGCAGCCATCTGTGAGCTGGGTATTAAAATGTCTAAATTCCACTTGCAAATCTAGCCTATAAATTTGAATTAAGACATTTTGTCTTACCGGTTTTAAGGTCTCTTCAGAGATATTGTAGACCTTCATAATTATTCTTGTATCAAGCAACACGTTTATCTCCCCAGTACTCTTTTTCTCTATTTTCTAACAGATGATTTTTTCCTGAACTTATATATCTATCTTTATTGGAAATGTCATGTGTTACTATAAAAAAAAAGTTGAGTATTCCCTATTCTTCATAATAAGGAACACTAAGGGCATCAAATTAAACTACAAAGTGTCAGGTTCTAAAAGGTTTTTAAAACTGTGATGAACAAAGGTTTTTAATTGTTTGTTAGAGGTATGTTTCCACCTACCTGACAGACTTGTATCTTTGTATTTTGACTTGGAAGAGGTTAAGAAACAAATTATAGGCTATAAATTGGCATGGCACCACTTCTGATCACATAGACTTTTGCATTCAAGAATTGCAAAAGACTGAAGCAACAATTAAGTAAGTCTTTGTAAGCATTTAAGTGCAGTAGCCAGACTGTTGAAGCAGCTCTAGGAAAGGTCTCGAAACCTCTTATATTTGTTTGAGATTAGCTTGTCCTCCTGTAAATGAAGAAGGTTAAATACTCAGCTGATTGATTTTGTAAAATTCTCAGATATTCTTGTCCCTGGAGACATTGCCACTAGTATCTAAACTATACTCCAAAGTTTTCTTCTGGGTTTGGGCTTTATAAGCTTTGTCCATTCGTGTCACTGCTTTTGCTGAGTCACAGTTTTGCCATTGGCTCATTTGCTTTCAGACCTTGCAACTGTGAATTTATAGAGTCTCAATCTGCTGCTGAAAGATAACCAGAACTGGCTAGAAAATGTAAAACGTGTCCTAGAGACCCAAGATCCTGGAGTCTCTGTAATGCATCGTCTTCAGGCAGAAGCTAGGCCAGCTTACATGCAGCCACTGCAAGGTTTAACACAATCCAGTGTGCTGCAAACTACTGCTGCAGATTGCTAAAAATCCTTGCACCTAGAGACTGCAATCACAGAAAGAAAGGATAGTGTGTTTGCAAACTGCTAAACTGCACTTCCCTCCTGCACGTTTGGTGGTCCAGTCCTGTGGTTGCTGCTGAGTTTGTCCTTAGGTCAGCTCTATGTGTTGGACAGTCTTCCTGTTGTTGTGTGGGTGGTGTGGAAACAAAAAAAATCGGTATGATAAGCCGCTGGTTTTTCCAATGTTTTAATTTTTTTTAATTTTTTTTTTTTTAAGACTATGTGAATGCATTTATTTGCTAGGATCCAACACCTGTAATACAGAAGGTAGATGCTATTATCCTGTGATCAATTTTGTTTTGTTAAATGTTAGGGCTTTGGAGCAGGGCCTGTGATCACCTGTGTTTTGTAAATCCCCATGTATGTTCACAGTGATGTAGAAATACTTATTCTTACTGGAAGAAGAAACTGTAAAAAAGGGCCAGGAGATTTATGCACCTGAAAGCACTAAATCTAGTGCAAAAATTCCTGAAAGCTCCCAAGAGCATTAACATTTCTAATATCTAGAGTTGATGTTCTTGCTCAACATGGATTTCAGCTGATATTTTCCAGTGCTTGCATTCCAAAGTCAACATCCTTTGGGTATTAAAAACAACATTTTTTTGTTTCCAAGGAGAGATCTAAATATCTCAAAAAACAATTTTACACACAGAAATAAATCTGGTTTTAGATGGGTATGGATCAGTTTCATTTTCTCTGTTTTGTGTGTTTCTTACTTTCTGCAACTACAAAGAAGATGCTGCTCTGCTACAAAGAAGCTTGAATTTTGATGATCTTAAAACATATTATAATGGTAAATAAACAGCTGTATACTTTGGAAACCTGCAATTAGCCAAAGCTGTACTGTGCTTAAAAGGCACACGTTTGTCTAGTCTGAGGAGGGCTGTCCTTCCCCTCTCCTTGTCTTCCAAGAAAAGCTGCATCTACTGGAAAAAACAGTGACAACATCTGCTGCTTCAGCTAGATACGAAGTGTGATTGACACATGAACTGTGGAGCCTACTCTGCTGTTGTGTTGATTACAACTTCCCATAGATCAGAAGTCCTTTAAAGGCCTTTAGGAAATGCTGTGCAATCTGACTTTCTCTCTAACCAAAAATTAATTATCCTTTGTTGGGGCTGGTAGAAGGAGAAAGCTGACGGCATGCATGTGCTTTGGAGACACGTGGCTGCCTCTGGGATTGAGTGTAAATTTGTGGGGACTAGAGCTGTGGTAAAATACTAAAGAACAATACTCTTTGAGCGTGCTGAAAGATCTCTGTAAAATAAACTTCTTGTCTTTTCTTAGATCGTGTGCCACAGAACTATGTATGGTAGGTAAAAAAGTACTTGGTTGGAAGGCTCTACATTTTGACACCACTCTGTAGACCTAATGTCATATGAGGGATGACATTTATTTAGGCTGTCTTTGATCTCATTGGTGTTGTTTTTTTTTCATAGCCAAAGACAAAATATCTTCTAATATATTTTTCGGTTGCATTTAGTCTCTAAGCATTGTCTTTCCTCTGGCCTGTGTATACTGAACTTTTAGGCTTACAATTTGCAAAGCAGGAGGTTCTCCCTGCTGAAAGAATCCCTTATGTAATGGTGAACACAGTATTACCAGCATATAATTATATATACATCCAAAAGCTTTGATGGCAAAACTTTCATTGATTTTGGTGTTAGTGAGCTGAGTCCCTTTGTGAAGACCTCATTAGCAGAGTGTTTTTATGTTGAGTTGGGATCAAAACCCAGTTATCAATGGTGAATACCAACTGAGATAATAAAATGTCTTTAACAGTAACATTGGGTAAAACATGAAATTATTTTCAACTTTTATTTTGTATTTACTCTTCTTGCTTTCAAGTGGCAGTGACTTACCTACTGTTGTCTATGAAACCTAGGATGAAGTTCAGAGGTGTCTGTGGACCAGTACATTAACCTCAGCCATTGAAGTGTAAATGTAAGAATAATTGGTAGTTCTTTTACTTAGTAAGAGTCAGAAATTTGTATGCATCCTGTGTTATAGAATCACCTTTCCTGCTGATTTTATTTATAGTTCTGATTTCTCCTGCTTCAGCAGGAGCTCAGCAACATATTTTATCTGCATCAGAACTCCCACAGATCTTGTGGTTGCTTTCGTGTGGGGTTTTGGTCAAAACCCACAACTCTTCCAAGAGTTGTTTGAATTCTTGTTTGTTAAGGGATTGCTTTGTTTTCTAGGCACTAAAGTGATAAACCCAGGAGCCGTGAATGGGTTCAACAACAAAGAAAGCCTGTTTGATTTTTTTTTTAATCAGTGAAACTGTGCTTATGCTTGTAAACATCTTTTTAGCTAATTTTATAAAGATAAGTGCAATAATGACTGTAAATCAATGTCTATCTGGTAGCTAATGATGTGGTTTTGCCTTAGGTTAGGGCCTCTTTTTATTGTTATGTTGTCTTGGCAGATAGGAAACAAATCTTGCTGAAGTTTACCTGGAGCAATCTTTTACTGTCTTTAGGCTAACATTTTAATGCTACTTCAATGCTGAGGTCACTGGATCAATGCAATGTTGGGCAGTGAAACAATAGGCCATGCAGACTCTTCAAGGGGTATTTAATATTTGGCTATATTTAAGTATTAATTTTAGCAATTTCTTTAAGGTCTGCCACAAGAGGCATAGACTTGACCTTTGCCTTTAGGTGCTTGTTTCTAAAGGTTAGATGAATGCAAGCCAAGAGATACAAAGGGTAATGATAACTTAAGGCATTTAAGATACATTTTAGAATGAATACCACACTCTTACTTTGTTGTTTTAATACTCTAAATGTTCCTTTGCACTAAATTAATTCCATGAAATAGATTTCTAATGTAATCTTCATTATGAAAGATGACTTTCTCTTGTTACTGTTCATGATAGTTTTTCTATATATGTTGGTAAAACAAGTGCATACATGCTGGTTTTGCTAAGATTGCATTTTCTAGAACAAAGTTTAGCAGGATAATTGGGTGGATAAAATTGATTGATCGTATAAGCAAATATCAAACCACAGCTACTTTTGATACAGATGTGTCATTGTGGAAGAACTAGCTCGAGGGCAAATTTGCAAGCATTAAGCAAGTTTTTGAAATTCCCAATATCTTTAAAAGCATATGGGAATAAGAAAGAATGCACTTCCTCGTTGGTTTTATGTCAAAGTTTTAACAAGTATCAAGCCTAAAGTGAAATTTCACCCACAAACAGTTAAATATGATTTATTATATTTCTTACAAAGCCTTTATATGAGACAGAAGAATTCACATGGTTGGAATTAATTTACCATATATGGTCTTGTTTCATAATTAAAGTTGAAATATCTCCTTTGTAAATTTGGCCTCTTTTCACGTTACACTGGAATGTGCTGAAGACAAGAAACACATTCATGAAGTAATTATGAAAACTTATGGGAAGATAGAATTGTGGCACTTCGAATTTTTTCTTTCTAATTTTAGTTATCTCTTCATATGGACTGCAAGGTGCTTCTCAGCAAACCTTAGTAATTGTGGATCATATTATTTTGTTCACCATTTATCTTTCTTTTTTTCAGTTGTACAACAGGCCTCTGTAACTGTGACAGCTGTTCAGAAACAGCAGTGTTAGACTAGTACTGGCATGCTGAAGTCATGTATTACTTTAGTCTCTTCTGAAAATTATAAATCTTACTGTCTACTTCTTTTCCACCAAATCCCCTTGCCCCTCTGTTGGGTTTTACACCTATTAACAACGAAAAGAGGTACAATCATGTGATCAGCCAACACTTTATAGATTAGTAATAAATGTTTGGCTATCACTTAGTGGTCTACAGAGTGGGACTGACTTGCCCCAAAATACTTGTTCCTCTGAAACAAAAAAACCTGAAAATCCCTAAACTCAAATGTCTCCAAGAAGGGGAAAAGATTAGAGTTCCATTACTCTTACTTGCCGTTTTTTCTTTAGCCTTGATAATAAATCCCATTAAAAGTGGCCTGTTGACTGTTACTGGTTGTTTAAGCACCCTGCAATCCAAATAAAATTTAGAGTTATATTATTGGAAAGGGAATAAATGAAAGAGATTGCTAGAAAGCAGATAAATGTGGTATCTGTGTTGTCTTGTTCAACTCTGAGGCTCATGATCTGATTTGGGTCTGATTACAGAAAGAAAACAGTCTTGAAGAGAGATTGGTGGCATAAAAAAGTCACGTTTAATCCAAATTTATTGTATATTACCTCTCCACTGCAGCCAAAAACTGCTTAGTTGACCTCCCTTTCAATTGAAGTGGAAAAGTTCCATTGCATCACTGACAGTATTGACAGCTCTTCTCCCTTTGCTGATGAGGTACCTGGTTGAGCACTTTCTTCCAGTAAAAATGTACGTGTAATCCAGTCTTTGAAAGGCATTGAATGTTTTCCTTTCCTAAAGTTATAGCTACGAACTAAAACTTTTTTTTTTTAAAATACCCTTAATTAGAACCTTAACAAAGCATGGTGCTTGAACACTGTAAAGTAATTTAACCCTTTGTGTTCTATGATAATATCAGCTGTAAAGCATAATTTTGACAAATACAACTGTTCCATATGCGCATAAAACTAAATTTTAAAATCAAAATTATTCAGAAGAATGCTCATTTCTGAATGGAGGGGAAGGAGACAAATATATTCTTTCCCCTCGGAAAGCCCCATATTGGTGTGGATAATGCATTTTTATGATTGCTTCTGATTTGCAGCATAAGGATAATTACGATTCACAGCGGTTTCCTTGTCATGCTGTGACAATAGGCACATTATATGGAGTGTCTCACCTTCGCAGTCCAATTGGTGATATTTTTGGGATTTAGTACTTATGATTACTGCAGTGACTTAGAAAATGCAGGGGCTAAATTTTGCCCAATCAGTTTTTCCACTGCAAACACAAAGATCCAGCTGTGAATGCATGAGTAAGCTTTTGCCATTTCACCTTCTTAGGAGGTTAAGCAGCCAAAACACCTGTGTGTTATTAATGCATTTCCAGCTACCAGTGCAAAGTGTAGCACTGTGAGGGCTGCTGTGGGGAAAATTAACTCCATCTCTGCCAGACACAACACAGCATATTGGATAGAAAAAAGAAATGTATCTTATCCTTGTATTATTTTTTTCCTTTGTTTTTGGCAGACTATGTTTTCAAGTGTTTTGACAGTTTATTATAAAATAAAGAAGCCTTATCAATCCATCCTTCATCTGTATGCCCAAGAATAAACTTTATGCAGTGAAAGACATTGAGAGAGTCCCCATATGTATGGAATTCCTGGTCAGAATGAATGGTCATGTCCAACTTGCATATTACAGTTGCTCTAATACTATAGTTTAAAAAACTCACAGGAATATTATTATCTGTTCTATTTTTTCAGTTTGCACAGTTTCCTCTTAAAAAAGCTGACCAAAACAATCAGAGAGACTTGTTTTTTAAATAACTGTGTTTTCAGTGGGGCGATGCTGAAATGGGAAAGGTTATGTGCTTTATATATTCATATAGCAATGATGAAAATTGAAAATTTTCATTACTGATTGAAAATTCACTAATGTTCTGGAAATAGTGCTCGAGACTTTCTAAAAAATTACTGTAGAATCCTGAGGTTTCTTGTAGGATTTGTCGTGAAAAACATCTCTAGGACTCTCTTGGTAGCCACTGTGAGAGAACTGCTGCTGGTACTTTGGAACTGATGCTTCTTGAGCTTATGCTGGTAATGACACAACAGTGAGCTGTGATCATGATGACACATAAGTGAGAATAAGTTGCCTTTATGGTTTTGTAGTGAAGTTTTGAAGCTGATCAGGCCAATGTGTGTTGGTTTTGACTGTTTTAGAATGACAAACTGTCTCAGAGACCTCTCTTCAATGCAAGATGTTGGAAGAATAAAATACTTTACTGTTGAAAACAGCTTCAATCAGCATTTGCTTGCTGTAAACTGAACATAACAGTTTTTTGTTTGTTTTTTTTTTTGCTGAAAGAGACTTTAGCAAAAGTCCAGAAAGTGTCAGATTTTATGTATTGAACAAACTCAGGCAACTATAGGAAGGAAAGGCCTCAAGAAAGGGCAAAGAAAGTAAATGGCTGTTGTAGCAGAGGTCCCAAACATCAGAGTGAGAATATGGTCCTGTACATGGCAGCTTTGAGAGTTCTCTTGCAAAAGGGATGTTGCCTTTTTTGGATGATGGATGAAGGAACATCACCTTTCAAGAAGATCCTGTGCAGCATGGAGCTAAACTTACAGAAAGATAACTCTGCCTTTTGAATTGCTACAGAACTGAAATAGGATCGTATTTCTGCAGCACCTTTAAGGAGTTGAAGTTTCTTCTTCCCACTGCTGTTGCTGGAGAAAAACCTGTGTGCTGCCCAGAGTTTCCTGTTTTTGATGAATGGAACTTCAGCCTGCTACCCTATTAACTAGAAGGGGGATATCAACATTGCTGTCTCCAGTAGGACATTTTCTGTCGGTCGTCGAGGAGGAGGAGGACTAATTTGATCATTCTCTTTTTTTACTTTCTGGCTGCCAAATGCCCACAGGAGTTAACTCTACTTAAATTCTCTTCTAACACCACTTTCCCACTTACAAGACCTGCAATTGTTTGGGTGGTGTCTGTGTACAGGGATTGTCCAGCTGTGAAAAAGAGGGGAAGCAGTCACCAGGGAATTTCTCCATTAAGAACTGCTTCTCTTCACTAACACAGGGTGTTATGGCAGATCTTGTTTTAGTCCAATACTTGGTATTTAGAAAGTTTTAAAACCACTCTTTCCCCCCCTCTTCCTAGATCTCTAATAGAGGAGCTATAGAGAGCATCCTGATTTCAGTTCTTCCCCTTGCATACAGCAATAATTATGAGTAAACAGCAGTTGTAGTCTGTATGATCTGTATTGAAGAATACAAAAATATTGCACCTACAAAATGCAGTTTTACTGAACCTCTAAACAAATAATGACTTCAAAACTCAGATACCGTAATGGAAAGCCTGCCTTCTGTCCCAGAGAGCAAAATCTCTGATGCACCTATGAAAAGTCTCATGAACAGAGTTAGAAGGACTAGTCGCTTAAAATATTCACAAACTGTTGTTAGGTACTTAGACTTTACTTCTGGCTTTATTATTTAAGACATGAATAAGTGCACTTCGAACAATTTGAAAGAAATTCGTCAAGGAATGAAGACGTGGATTCACTGACGTGCTGCCACACGAACAGGCGTGCAATTTCCAAACACCCCTCCAGATGGCCCTTGGAGCAGGTTGGAGCAAGCAGTTTGCTGTTAGGAGCCTGAGAACCGCTGCCGGATCGATAATGATGAGATCAACTCAGATCTACTAAACTGAGCTCAGGTGCTGGGGTGTTGAAACAGATGCATGACAGAGCTTGCAAACTTTAAGTAGCTTAGTGCTGCAAAAGGAGATGAGGGCAACGAGTTTCTATCAGCACTTAACTAGTGCAGCAGGTAGTGTGATGCCATTGCTCTGATCCAATGAAGAAAACAGCCAGTTTACCACTGCTGGGTAAATTTTTGATCCCGGTGGAGTTCACAGACCTTTCTGTGGCCAGAACATCCCCGTATTTTTTTTTTTTTGCAAAACTTGTATTAATCTCTACACAGTTGTAAATCAGCAAGTCATTTGATTGGAGAATTGTACTCTTCCTTCTTGATTTTTGCCATCTGTTGGTAGTATTTATTTCTGAGTTTGTCCTGAAATGTTTTGGGGATATGTGATTTTTCCTTGGGCAGAGTTTGTGTTAATCTTCTAAAGCGTTTTGGAATTGAAAAGGGAGCATAAAAGAATAATGTAATGATAATATCATGTCGTAGAAGAATTAATTAGGATACGAACTAGCAGTTTTTCTTTTGCTATTTCTGAAGTATTGCAGTAAGAACTTACCTGTAGTAAGAATGCCCAAGGAATGAAAGCCCTGACAGAAATGCCTGCCCATGAGCATTCCTGCTGGTGTAATACCTCTGACAGCTACCGTGTGCAAATTTTGCACAGCCTCTAATTATCTGTGCAGAGGGAGTAGCCTGGCACTGGTCTGAATCTTGATCTTAGGCTTTCAGGTTTATGAATAAGATGATCATGATCATGTTAGCCTTGGCAAAGGTATTTTTCTGCTATGGGATTACTTCATACTAACAAACTGCTGTTTTAAGAATTGAGGGTTTTTCATAAAGAGAAAATATCTTTTAAGGTTTTGCAAAGATACTGTGAATCTATGTTCATTTTAAGCACATGTGCTGTGAGCAAAGAAGTACTTAAAAGGTATTTATTTGGAAATGTGAAGGTTTTAGCAGTTTTTAACTGACTCTTGCTGTTTTAATTTTTCTCTGAATATAACAGACACATACTGAGGCACTGCTGCATCAAAACCAATCTCAGTTTAGGTTTCATTTGACAACTGGTCACAACAATACTGTAAATGCCTGAATACCTTAATGTATTCTGCTGAGGCTGTAAATATTGCTCAAACAAGTAACCATGTACTTAGTTTTCTCTGCTGGACACTTACTTGCTGAATGTGGACAGCATAAATACCTGCTCCAAAGAGCAGCTGGTTAGAAAAACTAAAATGGCCTTGAGTGGCAGAGGAGGGTTGGAAAGGCCTTTTGTCTGCTTTTGTCTTTATCTCCTCTACAAGCAGCACTCAGGGCACTCGATATGCCCTTCCTTGCTCATTTGATGGGCTGCAGCTGTATAGTTGTTCTGTTCTCTCTCCCATTCCACTTTGATCTTTCTGGGCTGATCATGGGCTTCTCAGCAATGTAAGTCTGATTCTGGGCAAACCAAGAACCAAGACCTAACAACAAAAAAGCTGCCTCAAAACAAGTATCTGGGACAAATGACCGTGTGAGAGCTCAGAAACTGGGCTTACTGCTTCTGGTGCTGCTGGGGAGGATGTGAAAGGCAGCTCTTGCTCCTGAGAGAGACTATGATATCATCCACCTTGATCCTTCTCATGAATGTAGAGGCAGCAGCAGCAGCTCTGACCGAGCCCTCTGTATTTAGCTGTGCAGGCAGCAGGCTGAGAAGGAGGTTAAGTGCAGTGCACTTATCTTTTTATGCCTGGAAAGACAAAAATCCAACTGGCTAAGGTAGGTAAAGAAGTAGTTTAAGTAAGTTTTAGTTTCCCTGCGCCTAAGGGTATTTTGGAGCTCTGCTGCAGTTTAGCAAATATAGAATCAATCTCTTTCAAGTTGTTGGCATCCTCTTTTATAGGTCCCTGAAGTGTGCCCACTCTTAGTAATGACTAAGGTAATTTTTTTCTTTTTCTGACTCCAGTGTCAAGTAGCTCATTTAGGACTTTTGAAAGTTAATGAAGAATTGTTGATATTCTGCATAGTAAGATGATAATGCAGGTGTATTGGCTGGATTGTATGTTATGCCAGAAGCTCCAGCAGACACCTGTATGTAGGCAGAGTTGGCTTAGAACTGCAAAAAGCAGGTTTTGGTGTGGGCATGCAAATTCCTTGTTTTGAGCATATGTTGATTGAAGTATCATAAATATTAAATGACAGTGTTCAGTAATCTGTCTTATGGAAGGTGGATTCACTTAGTGGATAATGAGCAAGGACTTAAAAACATCCACTCCTCCAGCCAAAAATAGCAGAATGTTCTTTTTTATTCATAGTCTGGGTGTATTAGGTGTTGGGAAAAGACAAAATATGTGTTCATATGAGGGTGTGAATACTTCCTCATATCTCTCTAGATCCCATTGAAAAATTAACATTTGATAGAAAACAGCAGGAGACATCACCAGGGCCATTCTTGCAGTGAAAATCTGTCAAGGATTTATAACTCACACCATTGCCTGCTGCACATGTGTGGCCAAACTAGGAAATCCAGACTACCTTCAAAATAACTTTCCTGAGTGAGAAAATTTGTATTCAGTTCTTGAGCTATTAAACATGATCATGTAAAGGTTTGAGAGTCACAGTTGCATTAAGGCCACATTGTATTACTTAAACACCAAAGTCAGTATAACTGTGATTGATTTACTATGTATGAGTACATAAATGAGAGCAAAAGGCACAGGTCTGTTGTTTTAGGTTTAGTCTTCTTTCCATTTTGGCCTTCTGTAGCCATGGCATCCTGCTATGCTTTCACCTGTATGCATTTCAAGTCCTGCTAACTTTCAGCATTTTTAGACATGACTGTTTCTATTCTACCTAAATGGAATGTTTTCTGGCTATTTGCTATTATTTAGAATATTTTCTGATCATCCTCTGACGTTTCCTAAATAATGTGCTTGAGTCAGGTTTGTTCATATGGAGGCATTGTTTTGCAGAACAACGTTAATGTGTCCTTTTAAGATGTTAATGTGCATATGCTGATGATGCTGAATGTCTTTACATGTATTTGTGAGTGTGTGTGTGGCTCTTGGCACTATCCAGAGTCAGCAATCTGGGCAATTGCTAGGGTTTCAGATAAACTCCTTTGGTTGCACTGCATAAAGGAATGCAGCCAGGAGCGGGTTGGCTACCGGCATCAGATCTCCCCACCCTCCTCTGACCCCCTCCAGCAGAGAGACAGATGAATGATCCATAAGTCAGCTCTGGAAGTGCTGCACTCGGAGTGCAGCATGTTACAGGCTTTGATTTGTTGCTGTGGCTCTGTGGAGTGCTGGACTGTGAAGCTCAGAGGCTGAGGTGTGAGCTCTTGGGCAATACCTGCAGGTAGAGCTGCCAGCTGCTGCTGCTGACCTGGCACACCCACCCAACATGCATCCAGAGCTCTTACATCATGTGCTTCACATTCACCTTGTTCACATGAGCCCCCATCCCACACAGATTTCCCATCTGGATATCTAAAATGGATGGAGAACAGTGCCATATTGTTTTCTCATTTTGCTCTTAATAGCATGTATGATCAGCACCTTTGGGAACACCAGATATAGACATCAACATTTTCTAAGGATGTTTCTCATACCTTGCCCTTGGCTTCCTCCTGTGATTCTTATCTACATTAAGATGCTGAGGCACAGGTTACACTCTTAACAGCATGATTGCTTTAGGTCCAAACATCCTTTTGAAGTAATGTGAAACGAGACAATACGTCACCTGCTTTCTGAATAGGTATTTTGCTATAAGAGGTGAAACAAAGACTTTCTTTCTAGCTCAAATTCTGCTGTCCAGTGAAAAGATGATTTAACTGCATTAACAGCACCATTTTTTCAGCTGAAATATGCCCATATAGTTGCAGGAGGCAGAAGAAGGAAATTATGCTGAGTCCAGGAAAAGTACTGAAAATACCATTTGAAAAAATCACAGAAGTTTTAACCAGAATGCTCCAATACTTAATGCTTATTCTTTGTGAAGTGCTCTTCATTTAATGAACAGGATATTTCCCCTGTACATTAAGTGAAACAGCAAAGTGCATGGACCTGAACCTCTAAGGCTTTCAGTCATTTTGATTTAAAGGCTTGGATAGGACATTGAGAGCTCTCAAGCTAGAGGCATTCTCTGTTCCAATTTATATTTCCTTCCATCTACTGGTGATGTTGTGTCTATTACAGGAAATGGCAATGAAATGATTTGGTGTATAGCTTATACAGTCTGTTTTTGCATTTTCTTGCCATTTAGGCAGGACACATGATACCTAAAATGTGCTAATTTTTAGTTAATACATCCTGCAAAATTTCAGGATTCCTTTCAGATTACAACTTAGGTAAGGCATAGATAAGAATGTAAATAAAATCAGTGTTATGATTTATAAAAACCCTATTCTTAATATGAGTATTTACACGACAGCAGATGAAAAAATATGAATTGTAATGTTTTTGGAATTCACAAACAGGGCTAATCTGGCTGTATATTGTAAAATCATGGAATCATAGAATGGTTTGGGTTGGAAGGGACTTTAAAGATCATCTGGTTCCAACACACCTGCCATGGTCTCAAAGAACCATCCAACCTGGCTTCAAACACTTCCAGGCATGGGGCATTCACAGCTCTCAGCAACCAGTTTCAGTGTCTTACTACCCTCATAGTAAATAATTTCTCAATAATATCTAATCTAAAACCTACCCTCTGCCAGCTTAAAGCTATCCCCGCTTGTCCCATCACTATAAACCCCCATGAAAAGTCCCTCTCCAGCTCTCTTGTAGGCCCCCTTCGGGTGCTGGAAGGCTGCTGTAAGGTCATCCCGGAGGCTGAGGAACCCCAGCTCTCTCAGCCTGTCATCAAAGGAGAGATGCTTCAGCCATCTGATCATCTTTGTAGCCTCCTCTGGACTCATTCCAACAGGTCCACGCCCTTCTTATGTTGGGGGTCCCATAGCTCGACATATTACTCCAGATGGGGTCTCTTGAGGAAGGACTAGAGAGTGAGAGTCACCTCCCTCAACCTACTGGTCACATCTCTTGATTCACTGACACATCCAAGACCTTCTTCTCGGGGTTGCTCTCAGTCCGCTCTCCACCCAGACTGTCATTGTGTTTGGAATTGCCCTGACCTAGGTGCCGGACCTTGCACTTGGCCTGTCCAGGTCCCTCTGTGTGGCAACCCTTTCCTCCAGCGTTTTGACTGCAGCGCACAGCTTGGTGTCACCGGCAAACTTGCTGAGGGTGCACTCGATCCCACTGTCCATTTCCCTTCAAACAGCCCTGGCCTCAGTACTGACCCCTGGGGAATGCCACTCATCACTGGTCTCCACTTGGACATTGAGTTTGATACCTTTGAATCTTCAGGACTTTCAGGTTTTCGTAGATTTTAATGCAGCTGTGTAGTAAGTATGGCTTTTTAGTATAGCTGTGTAGTTTCTCACACTTTAGAAAGCAGCTGACACTTATCAAACCATATTCTCACACTCCATATCGAATTTTCTAAATTATTTAAGCTTGTTTAGGCGCTTTTTCAAGGAAGATCTCTAGCAAACACATCCTGTTTAAGAACATATGCACCCTAGGCTGTAACAAAAAGATATCTTGTACCCAAAGCAACCTTGAAGGCCCAGAACCTTGGAGGAGCTCCAGAGATAATGTGTGCCAGAAGGAGGCGGAGGAAGATGAGGAAGAAAGATGTCTTGAGACCTCTACTCAGTTCTAGGGAGGTATACCAGGGAGGCAATTCTGGGAAGGAGCTGGGGGTGGACAATTCTCGGACTGGATGGATGGTACTATAAAATTCTGGAAGCCCTGGACGGGGGCGCACGCCTTTGTACTCCTTGCCCCAGAAAGCCTTCATGGAAGACCCGCTCTCTGTCTTGTCTGCACTAATATTGCCTGGTGAGTTTTTTCTCCAGATTTTGAGGCATCAAGTTGTTGACTGCAGCTCTCTGCATGCAACCATTCAGGCCAATTCCTTATCCACCAAGTGGTTCCATGCATCGAATCCATGTCATTCCATTTTAGAGTCAGGAATTTTGTGTGAGACAGTGTTAAATGCTTTGCAAAGGTCCAGGCAGACCACGTCAGTTGCTCTCCCTTATCCACAAAGCAAAACCCCATCAAAGAAGGCCACCAAATTAGCAAGGCACAATGTGTCCTTAGTGAAGTCATCTTGGCTGTCACCAACCACCTGATTATTTTTTGTAGCATAGTTTCCAGAAGGATCTGCTCCATGATCTTACTGAGCACAGAGGTGGGTCTGATGGGGTCATATTCTACCCCTTACTCTATATGGAAGTTTGTTGTGAGGACCGGGGGATTGCTGAGGTGTGTTATAATATCAAGGGCTTGTTAATCAGCACTTTTGAGAAGTTTGTTGTGGGAACTGGGAGCTTGAGGAAGTGTGTTGTAGAAGTTAAGGGCTTGTTAGCCAACACTTTTGAGACTAAATAATATGCTAATTGCTGGAGTTAAGGTGACTATATGACAAAAGCACAAGAGTTCCCTAACAGGCGGACTGGTGTCTTTGATCAGCCTGATGAGAATTTCTAATGAACATCACACCCCCTACTGATGTACTGAGACATTGGAGCACTTGCCAGCGAAGACTGAGGGAAAAAAAGTCTTTGAGTACCTCAACATTCTCCATATCCTGGATAAGCAGGTCTTCTGTTTTCTTCTGGAGAGGGCCCACATTTTCCCTAGTCTTCCTTTTGTCACTGATGTACTTGCAGATCCTTTTCTTGTTGCCTTTGATGTCCATAGCCAGGTTTAATTCTATCAGGGCTTTAGCTTTCCTAACCTGATCCCTGGCTGCTCAGACAAACTATCTATACTCCTCCTGAGCTACCTGTCTTTTCTTCCACCCTCTCTGTCCTTCCTTTTTGTGTTTGAGGTTGTCCAGGATCTCTTTGTTCATCTATTCAGGCCTCTCAGAGTTTTTGCCTGACTTCTCGTCGGGATGAATTGCTCTTGAGCTTGGAAGAGGAGGTTCTTGAATATCAACCAGTTTTCTGGGACCCTTCTCTCCAGGGCTTTATCCCGCAGTACTTTACCAAGCAGATTCCTGAAGAGACCTAAATCTGCTCTCCTGAACTCCAGAGTAGGGAGCTTGTTGTGGGCTTTCTTCACTACCCTAAGAATCTTGAACTCCGCAGCTTCATGGTCACTGCAGCCAAGGCTGCACTTGGGATTCACATTCCCCACAAATCCCTCCTTGTTGGTGAAAACAAGGTCCAGCACAGCACCTCTCCCTGTTGGCTTCTCTATCACTTGGAGAAGGAAGTTGTCACCAATGCATTCCAGGAGCCCTCTGGTTTGCTTATGCCCTTCTGTGTTGTCCCTCCAGCAGATACCAGGGTGGCTGAAGTTCTCCATGAGGACGGGGGCTTGTGAATGTCAGGCTGCTCCTATGTGTCTATAGGGGTCCTCATCCTCATTCTCCCTGGATAATTCCCTGTCATTGGGAGCTGTATGAAAATTTCTGTTAGGCAACACAATTAGCAGCTGCCCCCAAAGACACAAAAGAGAATAAAAAAACAACAGGCCATGACCTCCTCCTACACTGCTGTAGACAGGAATCACGATCTGCAAAGTGAATATCTAAGGCAACAGAGTCTTCAGGACTGCAGATAAAAACTGTGATAGCACTTTGGGGTCTGTGGTTGTTATCTCTAAGTCTAGGGAAGCTCCTAGACATTTATGGGTATTAGTCTATGGTATGGATCAGCTGTTGCATGGACAGATATTTTGAATTCTGTTTATTATTTGGTGTATTATGAATATGGTATAAAAAGATTTTGTGTGTAATATAATAGTTGGTGTGAGATAGACTTTGGAAAGCAATGAATGTGAAAGGAGTTTAAATTGTTCCTTGCTTATGCACAGACTAGGGAAGTGGGAAGAGGTTTACATTTAAGCTGTAGCCAAAATGTCAGGTGTGGGAGGTAGGTTTTGCAGAGCATTCTTCTGGTGTATTAAGCAGAGATATGCAGTTCGTACCAAAAGGGAATTATGACTTCATGATGGGATACACAAGCATCTTAGAGGTAAAGCAAAGGTGGATATTGCTTTTAGCACTTGAGCTGAGTTTTTGTGAATATCTCTTTTATTGTGAATAGCTCAGCTCTACTGGAATGTTAGTTGAATGTTGAATACTTTATTTTTCCAAAATGCGTTTCTTTTATCTGATCCATCTCAATAAGCTTTCTCCAGTAAATAATTGTGTATATGTATGTATTTTCAAGTTAATCTTAACAGCAGAAAAGCTTAATCCTGTGGTATTTTCCTAACCAGATTGAGTGCTGATGTTTCAGATAATGAGTCAACTACCAAACCATGCTTCATTTTTGTTTTATAAAATGTAGATTGTTCCAGAAAAATACTTGAAGTATGACTTCTAAATTTAGTAGTTTGTTCTGTAACAAAACATGTGTTAGAGCTGAAGAGAGATATCCAAGTCAAGATAACACAGGAAGTCTTCTACCAACTTAGGCACTGTCCTGTGATGTTCACATATCGAGTAATTTTATGGACGTATAAAATAGGATTGCTTCTGTGTGTGAAAAACTTAAGATAGTGAAGAACCCCTTAAGCCATGATGACTTAAGAAAATATACCTACAGCATAACTTGAAATGGGTGTCACTTATGATTTATGAAAAGTCGTTCAAAAATATGCTATCATTCAGAAACAGAAAAATAGAGAAAAAAATAACATAAGATCTGGCTGTTGTCTGCTAGAAAAATCTGTGTTCTTTTTTACTTATCTCATATCCGAGTGAACTGCTTTTAATTCCTGAAGTTTGCATGACACCAGGAACATTTTTGTATTTTACCTATCACTGTAAAGAAGTTATTTTCTGAGCTTCTTAGTTTTTCTTCTAGAGGATCCATAGCTCTCATTTCACACTTTCATAACAGTTCAGATACAGAAGTGCATCCCCTCTTATATCATATTATTAATAAGTAAAAGCTGACCATAATTTTGGACTTGAAGAAATGTTGAAAAACATACACCTGAAGTCTTGGGACTAATTAATGTCTCTGTATTACTGTATTATTTCTGTAGGAGGATCTTGCTTTTGAAAGGGAAAGGCCTTAACTTTTAGAGAGAACTATGTGTAAAAAGTTCTGCTTGGATTGGGCAGCCTTTTGGATACACTTTCATACATATTTTGAATGTTAAATTGACTTCATAATGATCAAGGAAGCAGAAGATCAGGATCCATTGTGAAGTGTAAAAGAAAATATTAATTTACACGTGAAAATAACTTTGAACTATTCAACTGGATAAAACGAGTGTATTTTCATATTTGTTTACCGTGTTACCTTAAAGCTAGACTTAGAGAAATGCGGAGAAGTTCTGGTCTAGCAGAATCCTTGCTGCTCTTGGGTCTCCAGCCTGACACTTTTTTTCATATAGAAGGTTATTAGATTGGTAATGCAGGTAATTATTAGACTGTAATCCTGCCACTTTCTTTCTCCTCAGCTCCCAACCCTTTTTCCTGACACCTACTTTGGGAGCGCCACAACTTTGATGTTTTGTAGATGTAAGAAGCATGGAACAGAACAAAATGTAGACTCGTTGAGGTTGAAAGTACCTCCAGAAATTGTCTATGACAATCCTCCATCACAAGGAAAAGGTCAACTGAGGCAGGTTGCCCTGGCTGTCTCCAGCTCAGTATTCATTATCTTCAAGGATGGCGATTCCACATCCTCTCTGGGCAATATGGGACAGTGTTTGATCACCCTTACAATAAAAAAGGGGGGCTTATTACATTTATGGGGAATTTCCTGGATTTCAGATTGTTCTCATTGCTTCTCATCCCACCACAGGGCATTACTGAGAAGATTTTGGCTTTATCAGGCTTACACCCTGCTGTGAAGCATTTTTACAAATGCGCGAGATCTTCCTGAGCTTTCTCTTCTCCACGCTGAAGAAGATACAGATCTTTCAGCCTCACCTTCTGTGAAAGATACTGCAGTCTTTCAGTGTCTCTGTGGTCCTGCTGTGGACTCTCTCCAGTATTGCCACATCTGTTGGGGAGCCCAGATCTGGACCCAGCACTACAGATGTATCTTACCAGTTCTGTGAAAAGAGGAGGAACCCTTCGCTTGACCTGATGGCAAACCTTTCCCTAGTGCAGCCCAGAAAGATGCTACCTATCTTTTGCCATCAGGGTACATTGCTTGGCTAACTTTTAACTTGTTCACTAGAACCCTGAGGTCCTTCTCTGCAAAGCTGCCTTCCATCTGGTCAGGCTTCAGCACATACTGCTGCCTGCAGTTATTCCTGCTGAGGGGCAAGACTTTGAATTTCCCTTTGTTGCACTCCATGAGGTTTCTGTTTTCCCATTTCTCCACCTTGTAAAGTCCCTCTAGATGGCAGCACACATCAGGCACATTAACTATTTCTCACAGTCTTCTATCACCTGCAAACCTGCTGAGAGTGCAGTCAGTCCCATCATTAATGAGGATTTTAAACAGTGTTAATCCCAGTATCAATGCCTGGACTACAGTACTGACAACTGGCCTTCAGCTGATCTTTGTGACACAATCACAGCTCTTTGAGCCTGGCAGTTTCATCAGTTTTCAATCCACCTTGTTGTCTGCTTATTCTGTACTTCATCAGTTGGTCTGCAAAGGTGTGATGGAAGACAGTGTGGAACACTTCACTAAAATTAAGATAAAACAACTCCACCTGCTCTCCCATCATACACCAGGCCACTCACCTCATCACAGAAGGCTATCAGGTTTTTCAGGAATGATTTTGCCTTCATAAATCCATGCTGACTACTCCAAATAACCTTCCTGTCCTTTATATGTTTGGGTAGTTTTGTCCATCATCTTCCCAAGAGTAACGGTAAAGATGATCAGCACGTCGTTCCCCAGATCCTCCTTCTTCATTTTCTTGTAGATAGGAGGGATGCTAGCTTTCTTTCAGTGCTTAAGAACACCCTTTTCACCTCTAATTGCTGTGATTTTTCAAAGGTGATTGGGAGAGTCTCACAGGGACATTGGCCAGTTCCTTCAGCACCACTTGGTGCATCCGATCAGTACCCATAGACCTGTGAATGTCTGCCTTGTTGAAATGTTCCCTATCCTGGTCCTCCTCTAGGAGGGCTGTTTTCTTGCTCTGCACTTTCCCTGCAACCTGCAGTCTGACAGGTTGCCACAATGTAGTAAAACAGCTTGTTCCAGTCCCAGGAAAATTTTGTGTGGGGTACTAGACTGGCCATGGTACGAGAGCTATCTACATATCTCACCGTGACACTAGGAACGTGCTTGCTGCTTCTCCACAGCTAATGTCAAAGTGGTTGGCATGGCTCTGTGTGTGCGTGTACCCAGCACATGATCAAGAGGGCTACATTTTGGCTACATCATTGGTCGTGTGATTTGGAGGGTTGTTAGGGCATGTGACTATCTTTCCTGACATGTAAAGGGGTAGTGTTTGTAATGGATAAAAGGATGCTACTTCTTGATGTGAACAAGAGGAACCTGGTCAATACATTGTTCCAAGTACTAGAGCTTGGGGTTTTTTTCAAGTCCTCCCCTATTAGTGAAATGCAACAGTACTGGGTTTGTCTCTAGTGCAGAAATTTAATTTTTGTTTGTGAGTGGGGAAAAAGGTGCCTACAAAAATGGGGGAACATGTCTTGGAAGAAATCTTAGGAGATTTATATATTAAGAAAAAGTGTTTTTTTAGGACCTCAGTTTTGAGCAAAATTGTTCCCAGTGGCATCCTTTCATAGGACTTGTTGTGCTGCCTGTTTCCCTGCAGCAAATCGGTGTTTTTGTCACGGGTGAGAAATCTGGCATTGAGTTGACCACCCAGAGATTACAAGGACTCTGCATTGGCGAAGGGACCACCCAAATACTGACATTCCACTGTGCTCAAATACGCAGTCAGTAACTTCAGTGGCACGCACTCAGAAATGTATGCTGAGGATAAGGATCCTTCAGGAGAAGGAGGAGGGCTCATAGTTTGTAGAAGAAATCTGGTAAAAGTACGTGACCACTGACTAATGTACGGCACACGATACTGTACACACGGGAGTGAATGAATGAAGTGGAAGCCAGGACAGCACACAAAGGTTGTACACCAGGGAGCTGTCAGTTCCTCTGCTTCTAAAGGCACTATGAGAAGATGAAAAAATGAGTTATTTGAGGAACAGTCATATAGTGCAGAGCAGGGCCAGCTGCTATGGTAGCTCTGGCGCAGACCAAAAGGGGTTGCTTCCTGCTTGATGTGCAGGACACATGTTCGTTTGTCTGGAGCTCAGCACACTTGATTTATTCAAGAATTCAGAATGTTGTTTTCTTGTTCAGCCCCCATACCTCTGTGTTTTAGATGTTTCCACCTCCAGTTAGTCTGATGTGGATTCCCATCCTGTTGTGGTTACTGGGTTCACCTGTGTAGAAGACTGAGACTCTGAAATCTTAAAGCCAGACCACTGTGGGTGGATGACCATAATGAAATTTTGTCACTGAAATTTTATCATGGCTGCTAAGAAATAGTAAATGCTATCTCTCTGAAGGTTTAAAGTAAATTTTGACATTTAATTGACTCACAGAAAGAGCAGACTACTTAATAGCAGAGTTCTCCTTCGTCTTTGTCAATCCCTCTTTTTATTATATAAGAAACTTTAGAAGTTTACTGTAAGTTTACTGTATCCCTGCTGTCAAAGATGGTGAAATACTCAGCTCTGAAATCTTTAAATCTTTTAACTGAGAGATTAATTGGTCTCAAAAGCTTTACTGAAAAAACTGCTACCTGGGACTTAGAAGAAACAGATATTCTGTAGAACATGGGAAATGTATCAGCATCCTGCTAATTGCAGTGGCTGTTTGTGGTGTGTTTTTGAGGATTTGGACTTCGAATATTTCCCAGATATTTCACAAATATTTCCCAGCCTTGTGGCATTAAGTGAGGAACACCTTGCCCAAGTAGTGCTGAGTTTCTGCAAGTGTTTATGTGAAAACTGTGTGGTATTTTTGCAGTTTTGATCATGACTGGTCCATACTGCATATGCTGTGACAACCAATATGAAGACAACTAAATTAATTTTCACAGATTTATGTAGGTTCATCTTATTCTTCCCTGTATTAGCAACTTGTCTGCATTAAGAACAATTCTTAAGATAGTTTTTCCTATGAAATTTCCTTAATTGTCCTGTCTTGGGGCATCATGGCTGCTTTTAGGACTTCTTTTTCCTCAAGGACATATGGTGGTGGCAGTCAGCACAGAGCATGGAAAAGACCTAGACCTGTGTTCACAGCCCGTAGCAGATATCAGTAAGAGCCTCTAGCCTGTAGCACTGGTGAACACACACACATAAGACTTTGGAGTGTCTAGGAGTGCATGTGGGAATGCATTCCAGAGCTCTCAGCCTCTGGATTTCACTCCTGTTTGCTACCAAACATAGTTAGGATGTTTGTGCAATGTCAGACTTACAGGCACGTGCACAAATGTTTGTAGTCTCTCTGGGTTTCCCTGTTCTTGTAAGTCAAGATGAACACTTCAGTGCCTCTGAAAAGGTACTATAACATTGGGTACAATGTGGCATAGCTTTGTATTTTACTGGTTTGGCTTATTACAGGATCTATGCTTAGTTGTCATGGGGTCAGCCAGTGAACTTTTTTGGCTCCAGCACTGACCTAAACACAAGAATGGAATCCTTTATTTGATTGGTGAAAGGCAGTTTGTTACTTTGATCGTTAATATGGAATAGAAGCCATTCACTGTGTGAGAATGACTGTGAACGTCAGGCAGAATACCTTTTGGAATCTGAAGCAAATTAAGATTACATGCTGCAGTCCTGCATCTCTCGGATCAAATGTGAGTAGAGTATACAGGAGAACTACTGTCCCACCATTCCTGACAGGTTCTCTGGGTGGGGAGGTGGAGAACCATGTGGAAGGATGACCACCTTGTCTCTGTCCTGTAGCCACGCATGTTTCTCCTCATCAGTTGGTTTAACCCAGCTTCATCAGTATTGTTATCAGCATTCTTCTTGGTAAAGAGTTATTTTTTCACTTACACGTGGGCGTATTTGGTCTCTCTCTCTCTCTGTATTGGAGGAACCAGGGGTATTGAATCCGAGGGAGGAGATTTCTGTCTGAGGTCTCCACTTCTCCAAATTGTCTCAAACCAAGACAGCATGGGAAGAAATAATTCACATCTAGATTTCCTGTCGTATTTTAGTCTGCACTGTTGGTAAGCATAAGTAGAAACCTTGTTGGCCAGCTGAGGTACCGAACAGTTGACATTCTTTGTACTTGAAATCCCCCAGTCTTTCACTGGAGTCCTCAGGTCACTTGGCAGCTGAGGATTTACCACTGCAGCAATGAAAGTGGCTTTATGGAGATACTGAAAGCTGCCACTCTCCATTCTGACCAGAGATGAATCTTAGCTCTGTGAAAGATTTGAATCAAACCCAAATCTGGTTCAAATTTCTGTCTTATTTGTAGGGTATGCCATATGAATGAACACTGAAACATGACTTTCTGGTCGTCCACTGAAGTCTGCACTGTGTGTCCTGTAGGAGAGGTGGCAGGTTCCTTATGACAGTTCTACACCAATGTGAAGTAATAGTGGGAGCATTTTCCTTTTCTGTGACTCAAAAGGCAGATACTTTGGCTCCTACAGAATTACTTTTAAGAAGAGGGCTCTAAGAGACCTACAGGTTGTTCCGTATTGTATTTCTGCTTTCTGACGGAACAAAACAGTAATTTCAAAATTTTTAGTTCTAACCCTGCAAAACAATGTCATAAGAGAAATCAAGATTTCTGTATGTTGAAGACCCATTTCTTCTTCAGAACTGTGCCGTGCATCTTTCTGGCACCCGTAAATGACAGGAATTTTTGAAATTTTCTTCTGTTATGCAAGTAATATTTCATATTTGATTAAAAAAAAAGACTACTATGTGTAGTTTCTTAGAGCTTTGAAAAGCTGAATCTGCTATATGAGGATAGTGACACATACAATAATCTTTTTCTTTTGTCTGTGCAAGGATTTTACCTCCAAATCCCATTTATTAAAAGAAAAAAAAAAGGTGAGAGGACACTGGAATTTTTTTAAAACTTGCACATATTTTTTATATACAGACTTGAAATTTTAAAGCTACACCATCTAAATAACTATGTAACACTATGAAGAGTTACAACCTGGGTGCATGCCTACAGGACTAGTTTTATGTGGACAGGATTGTATTCATCTGTTAAGTCTTTTCGTATATGTATATACATACATGTATCAGTTTATAAATATATATGTGTACTTATATACCTATGTGCACATATATATGCAACATTTATTTATTCTTGAACTGTAAAGACAGCAAGCTATACAGCTGTAGAGAACAAATTACACCTACATCGATATTCTATTTACACAGATGCACTGCAGAAGGCAGAGGAGAATGTTCCTTCCTGCACCTTCTGAGTAAGCATCCATTCACTAATGCATCTCTAAACAAAGTTCCTGAATTCATGGACTCTTATTAGAACTCCCTCTGCTTGATACTGCTTCCATTTCTGTTGGAAGCTGGGCTCCTTGTTGCTGTTTCAGGGGTTTTTTTTAGAATGAGCATGCTGAGTGGATCACAATGCTGCTTGTGAAAGAAGCCTGGCTGAGCACTGGTTTTATCTTTGATCTCAGATGAAGGCTTTCCAAGCGTGGCTCAGCAGGTAGTTAGTTGACTGCCCCTCCTGCTCACTTTAAATTTTAAGTGTGTCTTATCTCCCACGATGATTTGTCTTTCCTCTGCGACAGAGTCTCTCTACTGAATCCACAAGAGAAGACATTCCTGAATGGAGCTGGAAAATGAGGGCATCTTTTCCTCGGGGTAATGTACATTTTCACCTTTGTGAGACCAGCAATTCTGTAAAGTATCAGTATTCCTGCAAGAAGAATAGAAAAACTCAGGGCAAAGGAGCTCAGTGTTGTGCTCGGGGTTGTATTTACTCTTTGTGGAGCTAAGCAAAAGAAAAACTTCTGCACCTGATGCAAAGTTTATACCTGCTTCAAGTGATACTTTATCTTCAGGAAAGTCATTGGTAGAAAATGTATTACTGCAGATACACCTCTAAGGTCTTATTAAAGCAAATGATATTGGGAGATTTGTACTAAATAAATGTGGGTGGTTTTTTTTTTATTCTTGAAGAACTGTCAATCCGGTTGCAATCCTGTGGACTGCAAGTATCTCCAAATTGAAAATAATTGTGTGTGCCTTTTACAATACCAGTAGCTGTCAGTTTCCTTGACCATGAGAGTTGAAATCTGAAATCAGACTGTTACTTGAGTGAGAATTCCTTAATGTGCACTTTCTTTGCTTGGCAAACTTGCTGCTGATAAGCAAGCAGACAGCATAGCAGGATGAGACTAGGAATGTTGTATAACACAGTTGTTCTCTTTCTCCCTATTTTGCTTTTTCTTTTCCTCATCCTCCAGCAAGTGTGCTCTCAGGCACTCTTGAAAAGCTGCGAGTCCAGAAATCTAAACCTGAAATCTAAATCTGAAATTCTTCCCAGCTTTAGATTTCTGATACCCTTTTTGTGCCATAGTCAGATTAAAAAGGATCCCCAAAGCAATTTCTGTTGAGAATGTCATCGGAGAAGGGAAGGCAGGGTCAGTCTGAAGATCCCCAGAGACATGAATGTCCCAATATAAGAAAGCTAATGCTATTTATACCTTGTCTGAGTACTCTTGATAGTTAAAACTGTTTAAGAGACAGAGAACAATGGCAATCATTCTTCTAATAAGTGTTTACTCCCTCTTTACTGTGCCTCTTCTGTGCTTTGGTGGGTTTTCACATAATGCTTCTCCTATGTTTGACGTTATCAGCTATTAGTAAAAGTCATCTACTTAAGCACACACAATTTAGATTGTATGAAGATTAAGGAACTATAAGGTCTGTTGGGTGTTGTGGTTGTTAATGGGCTGCAAGGCTGAGGGGATGCTAAAAATTTTTGCAGCACTGACATCTACATTCATGCTGATCTCTCAGGTTGCTCCCAAAGGATCAGCTCAGTGGAAAATCACCCTGTTTATATCCATACACTGAGGGTTACTCCAGACACATCTTATGGCATAATGCACAGTAATAAATAGATAATATCCATCCCCTGGGGCCTTGGCTAAGTACACTTGTTCTGCCCCAAACTGCCTGCTTTTGGCCCACCGGGGGGGGGCAGACTGATTTGTGCCACAAATCCACCAGCACCTTGTAGCAAGAGCAAGGGGTGAGAAGTGAACCCGACATCCCTGGGAAAGATGGCCTAGGACACTGTGCTGGAACTGTGAGGATAAAGCCCTTCAGGGATCCATGGTGTGGCAGTTCAGATTGCTCCCCAGAGCACCTGATCAAGAGGCAAAACACATGTAAAAGTGATACACAACTAATCTGTGCCAGAAAAAAATTTCTGTTAGTTTGCAGGACAAAAATAAATTTTATTTTCCCATTTGCAGGTATTGTGAGCAGAGAAGAGGATACCTTAGAGTCCTACGATCATGTAGAATTCACAAAGGGTACAAAAGACTGTTTCCTATCTTAGCAGGTAATCCAGTTTTGGCCCTCAAGCAGTGATCTAAGGGCCATCTGCCCAGGCAGCTGTTCTTTCTGGGTGACAAAAAGCAACCCCAATGGGCACTGTTTTTGACCCCACAAGTTAGCCCTCAGTTTTCATTTGCTTAGAGATGAACTCATGTGAGACCTGGCTACTCACACAGAAGCCTGTGGGCTCCCCCTCTCCCCACTTAAACCATTGCCACTGGTGGGGGCTGTGGTGGCTGCCCTGGACTTTGGAGAATGGATGCCAACACGGTAGCCAAGGAATGGTGACCAGGCATCTGGTTGATATGGAAATATGACTGTTAGTCAATTATCTTACTCCATAAACAGGGGACAACCCAGGACCAATTAACTTTCCTACATGGCAGGAAGCTGCATGCCAGGATTTCCCCTTGACTAGGGACACTTCTTGAGGTTACTCCTCGTAGCTGAGCTATTCATTGCTGTGGTAGACTTTTGGTGAGTGATAATAGCATGTTTAACTTAGAAATCTTAGCTAAGTGATATAAAGAATTGATTGTGCACAGATAATCTGTTACACATAAGCCTTTAATCAAGTCTAAGTCTGGATCCAGCCACATCTAAACTCCCTTCAGAAAAGAGTTTAGAGTGCTAGAGGGTCCCTTCTGAACCTCATGACTCAAAAGGAGATTCTCACTGAGAGTTTTGTCTGACCCTGTCCTCTCTACAGTAAATAGTCATATGTGCCTTGCCATTAAATCTTGTTAAACCACCATTTCATTTACCATTGCAATTGTTAACTTACAGTTTTATATCAATAAAGTTTATTGTTGCTTCTCTTTTATGAGTGAAGTGCATAACTCCATCAGTGACAAGGCCTGTGCTAAACACAGGGAATCCTCACCACATGCACTCAGGACATCCTGATCCAACAGAGAATATTATCCAAATTATTTAAAAGATAAAGTGAAATTTTAGCTCTTTCCTACCGACATATGTGTTATAGCGGTATCGCTTGACTGCTACATGAGCACTTTGGAGATGTCCCTAGACAAGAATGGATAACTTTTGATTCAGCAGTAATTTGGATTAGGCAAGGATTTAGCTGGCCCTGTTCTTGGTATATGGTGGTGATTATCACAGAATCATCGAATCAACCGGGTTGGAAAAGACCTCTGAGATCATCAAGTCCAACCCTTGATCCAACCCCGCTGTGGTTCCCAGCCTGTGGCGCTGATGCCACATCCAGTCCCACCTTCAACACCTCCAGGGACAGTGACTCCACCCCCTCCCTGGGCAGCCCATTCCAATGTCTGATGACTGTGTCTGTAAAAAAATTCCTCCTAATATCCAACCTAAACCTCCCCTGGCAGAGCTTAAGACTGAGCCCTCTTGTCCTACTGCTGGTTCCTAGGAGAAGAGACCAACCCCCACCTTGTCGGGGTTGACAGAGAACCTGTCAGCAGCCTGGCAATTAGTGATGAGGAATTTAAACAACTTTTAGGAAATATTTACTGTAATGCCTGACGGAACAAACGTAATGCAGCCCAGACCAAAGGTCACCAATCAAAATGTGCATAGTGTCACCAATAGCATGTCACAGCATGCACAGTGTCTTCAGTGTCATCAATAAGAGCGTGTGCAGTGTCTTCTGTATTACCAATTAAAGTGTATACAGTGTTTTATGCTTGAGACTTTTGACCAATTGTGTTGTGGCATGATAGTGTACAAAGAGTATAAAAGAAACACTTGAGAGTAATAAACAGCTTCCTGATCACCTTACACCTGGACTATGTCTGATATCTGTGTAGTTTTGGCCATTCTGACTACAATGACACCATCTGGCTACACCCTCCTGTCAGGGAGTTGCAGAGAGTGATGAGGTCTCCCCTGAGCCTCCTCTTCTCCAGGCTGAGCAGTCCCAGCTCCCTCAGCCTCTCCTCACAGCACTTGTGCTCCAGTTCCTTCCCCAGCCCCCTTCCTGAACTGAGGGGCCAGAACTGGACACAGCACTCGAGGTGTGGCCTCACCAGCACTGAGTCCAGGGGAAGAATCACTTCCCTGCTCCTGTTGGCCACACTATTCCTGATCCAGGCCAGGATCCATTGGCCCTCTTGGCCACCTGGGCACACTCTGGCTCCTGTTCAGCTTCCTGTCAATCCAAACCCCCAAGTCCCTCTCTGTCTGGCTGCTCTCCAGCCACTCTGTCCCCAGCCCATGGGGCTGCAGGGGGTTGTTGTGGCCAAGGGGCAGGACCTGGCACCTGGCCTTTTTGAACCTCATCCCCTTGGAATCAGCCCAACTCTGCAGAGCCCTCCTGCCTTCCAGCTGATCGACACTGCCCCTCAACTTAGTGTCATCTGCAAATTTACTGATGACGGACTCAACCACCTCATCCAGATCATCAGTAAAGATATTAAACAGGACTGGGCCCAACACTGATCCGTAGGGGACACCAGTAGTGACCGGATCCCAACTGGATGCAGCGCCATTCCCCACCATCTCTGGGCCCAGCCCTCCAGCCAGTTCTTAACCCAGCAGAGAGTGCCCCTGTCCAAGCCGTGGGCTGCCAGCTGTGGGAGATGCTGTCAATATCCACTATGAAATGGATAA
>NW_016690278.1:3354568-3392740 GCF_001604755.1 Lepidothrix coronata | reverse complement strand
CCATGCAAGGGCGATGCCAAACCTGTGCCTCCCTTCCTTTCCCTCTATCTGCTTTCATCTGGAAGATACAGTTCAAGCCAGCCCTTGGCCCCAAGAAGCCATCTCCCATGAGAGTGTCCTGTCTATCCAGTAGTACTGGCTAGTGGACTTTGGATGATGGAGATGGACAAGCACCAGGTGAGACTGCAAGGAGCACATGGCATAGATATGAACTCCATGTGTTTGTCCATGAAGTGGATATGGTGGTCTGAGGAGCACTGAAGGTGAGAGATCCTATGGACCTACTGCCCTTACTTTTGAGTACCGAAAGAAGAATTTTGTGACTCTAGAGCACTGTCTATTTGGTCTCATTGCCCAACAACATGATCTGCAGGGTAAGAGTGGTCTACCTTAATAACTCTCATAGCCTGGTTGGAGCACTGTTGTCCCACACACCCAGTGAGCTCCAGGGCTATGACAACATGAGTGAGGACTTGGCCTTGAGAGGACCAAATGACTGCTTAGAGTGCAGAGGCTGCCTGTCATAGACACAACTGTATGGGTCCCAGTGCTAGATAAAGGTCATCTGGGCTCTGCCAGCTCCACCTAGCCTTTGGAAAACTATTTGGAGCTCACTGTGTAGTGTAGAAGAGGGAGTGGGCAAGTTCAGGTTAGTTTCAGCAGTTCCTTCAGAGCAGACTCTTAGGAGTGTTTGTTCCACTGATGAAAACATAGACATGGACTAAGATTTTGTTCTCTAAATGCAGACCTGTGAATTTTGGAGGTAGTTTGCCTTTATTACCTAAATTCTTACTAGTTCGTGGGGAAACATGTCACCTCCAGCTGGCAGTGAGTGCCCTGTTGCTTCAGAATTGTGGTTTCCTGGTTTGTCTCTGTCCCCTTGCTGGGTCAGCTGGTGATCCCATCACCTTATCTCATGTCACAGTGAACAGTGGCACTACTCAGCTGTCAGCTCTTCATAGGGCAGCTGCAGGCAGAGAGAGGATAAGGCAACATGCTTACTGATTTTTTTTTTTTTGCCAGACTTACGGCTGGTTTGGGGTACATTTGTATCTTGGTAATTGGGAAATCTAATTAGATACCCTGGAGTACTAATTAAGTAGCTTTTATGGTTATAAGATATTTTGAGAACAATCATCTGTGAAGACTTGAGACCCATGTTCCCTTTGCATGTGCAATTTCTATGACTGTGCAAATAAGTGCTGTAATTGCCTGTAGAAATTTAGAGTCTTTGCCTAAATGGAAGAAATTACAGATATTTCCTAGCATTCAGTTTTTAAGTCTCTGATTTTAGAATTAGAGAGAAAGCTGGCAGAAAACACTATACTTGAATAGACATGCAAGAGCAGAAATTACACTCTGTTAACATAAACTGTCTTTTTTTGGTGACTTGCGTATAACTGGTGCAAAGTTAAAATTTTGCAGCAATTTTAACACCTGGTTAACCACCACAGAATGTCCTTGGTAATGACTGAGTATGTACAATGGTATGGAATATATGCTAATAGTGTTCTGATTAAACAGCATTCACTGCAATTACATCTCATTAGGTAAATAATTTCTGAGGGAGATATACTAATTAAGTGTTTTTACTAATGTATTTCATGATTAAGAGGAGTGTACTATGTTTGCAGCATGCAACTAAAGCTATTTAGAACTAAGCATGCCAATATTTACAAAACATATAGATAATCCTTATGCTTCTGTTGTCTTTGTTGCTAATTATGAAGGGTATGTGAGGTTTCCTTAGAGGTGCTTTCCCTCCTTTAGTGAATAAAGTGCTCCCTAAATTGGTAGAGTGTTTTGAGATCCTCTGGAACAGAAATGATTTTATAAATAATTTTTTAAAATGCCATTGTTACTCAGTTCTCTGAGCTACCTGCTTCTGTCTAGCAGTGGATTTGCTTATTTAAAATGGTAGTAAGTCATATGTTTTAGCATTGTAATGGCATGTGTGTGGAGGGTTGACCCTAGCTGGATGCCAAATGCCCACCAAAGTCACCCTATCTCTTTCCTCCTCAGCCGGACAGGGATCACATACCAATTACCATCATGGGCAAAACAGGCTTGACTTGGGGAAATTAATTTATTTTATTGTTGATCAAATCAGAGTAGGACAATGAGAAATACAACCAAGTTTTAAAACACCTTCCTCTTACCCCTCTTTTTTTACTGGGCTCAACTCATGGTTTTCCCCACCTTCTCCCACACAGTGGTGCAGGCGAATGGGGGTTGTGGTCAGTTCATCACATGTTGTCTCTGCTGCTCTTCCCTCCTTGGGAGGAGGACTCCTCATACTCTTCCTCTGCTCTATCCTGGGGCCCATCCAGTGGGAGACAGTCCTCCATGAACTTCTCCAACATAAGCCCTTCCCTCTGGCTTCAGTTCTTCACAAGCATGGGTCCCTACAGGGTCCCAAGTCCTGCCAGCAAACCTGCTCCAGTGTGGGCTCCTCTCCGTGTGGGGCCACAGGTCCTGACAGGAATGTGCTCCAGCGTGGGCTTTCCACAGGGTCACAGCCTCCTTCAGGCATCCCCCTGCTCTGGTGTGGAGTCCTCCACAGGCTGCAAGGGAATCTCTGCTCTGGCACCTCCTTCAGGCATCCCCCTGCTCTGGAGCACCTCCTGCCCCTCCTTCTTCCCTGACCTTGGTCTGTAGGGATTTCATGTGTGCTTACCCCTCTCTTTGGCTGTGATTGCTGCTGCACAGGTTTTTTTTCCCCTCCCTTCTTAAATACATTATACCACCACTGTTGATGGCTCGATCTTGGCCATGCCAGGTCTGTTTTGAGGCCAACTGGCTCTGTTGGACACAGAGGAAGCTTCTGGCAGCTTCTCTCAGAACCCACCTGGGTACCCCCCCCCATACAAAAAGTTTACCAGGCAGACCTGCTGATGGGAGATGCAGCTCACCAGGTCACGGGTTGCCAGGAGTGCCTGATGCCTCTTGGCAAGGCTGGGGCTGGTAAACAGTCATTTTGCAGAAGATGTACTGTGGCTGAAGAGCTGAGTCACCAGGCGAGGGAGCTACAGGAAGAAGCAAGCAGGCTGTGTAGTATTAGAGCGAATGAGCAAGAGAGAGACCGATTATTTTTGGAGACATCACAGTCTCAAGGCTCTTGGGAGTCTTGAACCTGCATGTTGTGGAGAAGCAGGTGGGCTCGGAACCCTGCAAGGGAATTAGTCAGAGGACTGTTGGTCAAGGGTCTGTTAAAGATGAAGGCTGGAAGGGGGTCACTGCATGTGCCAGAAGGAAGGTTCCTCCTCCTCAAAATGACAGGTAGGACTGGAACCTTCCACAGCAGGTATGAGGCTCTGGAAGTAGAGAGCCAGACAACTGATGAGGTGGGTGAAGGTCCTTCTGAGGTACTGGGGCCTCCTAAAACAACACCAACTGTACAACCCATCAAGACCTCCTCTAAGAGGAAAAGAAGGGTAGTTGTAATAGGAGACTCCCTTCTAAAAGGAATAGAGGGTCCGATATACAGACTGGACCCAACTCACAGGGCAGTCTGCTGTCTCCCAGGGGCTTGGGTGAGGGACATTACTGGAAAACTCTCCAGTCTAACAAGGCCCTCTGATTATTTTGCACTACTGGCTGTTCAAACTGACAGCAGTGAAATAACAAAGAGAGGTCCGATGGCAATCAAAAGAGACTTCAGAGCCCCTGGAAAATTGGTAGAGGGATCAAGAGCACAGGTAATGATTCCCTTGACCCCTCTATTAACAAGGAATAATATTGATAGGAATAGGCAGGTCCACCAAGTGATGTATAGAAATGTTGTTCCTGGTTTTAGCTAACAATAGTGCTGAAAGTTTTAATTTTAAAACAGAAATATTATAAACTGGGAACTTCAGAGTTAAGCCTCCTTCCTAATTTTAGTTGAGTTGAAGGAGTTGAATCTCTGGTTGCACAGTCACTTGTACACTTTATTTCTACTTCTGCCTAAGCTCAGAGAGCCCTCTTTTTCCAGTTATGACACTAGGCTAATACTTCATGAGTACAGCACGTCTGTAAGGTTTCACTGCTCAGGAGAGTGTGCCTTTTTTAGATTTATGAGTCTCCAACCAACATCAGGGTTCCCTTGTAATAGGGAACACTCAGGGTTTCAGGAATTTGCACTAAACAAACAGGGCAGAGTGTGGCTCAAACCAGGCAGCACCAAGGTGCAGGGCAGCTCAGGGGCTTGCTGGAGCTCACACAGGAATTGAGCTGAGCTGGGCAGAACAGAGCTCAGATTTTTCACACTGCTAAACCACAAGTTTAACTGCGAAACTTCAAAGTACCACTGTAAAATTTTGATTCTGCTGAAGCCCAACACAAACCCTGACGTTGATTAGGCTTTAAACCTAGGCCTGAATGCTAACCAAGGTAAAATCCAACAACATATCTGAGGCCTGCTTCCTCTTTTTATATCCCTTCAAATATCTCTGTGGTGGCTCAGATGGTTTAGTGAGGCTAATGAAAACACAATGTTGCAGACTCCTGAGGCTGTTCATATGTCTTCTCATCTGGTCTTTAGTCCTCTGTGCTTTTTGCTGGTGGTAGGACAGAAATACTGATGCTTGCAAGAGATGTAATAAATTTATTGCAATTAGAATAGAAAATTAAGATTTCATTTTCTTGTAAAGTGAGGCCAAAGGCAGAAACACAGAGGAAGCTTTGTGAGCAGTTTAAAAGTGAGCTGAGGACAGCTAAGCTGTTAGATGAAATGATGCAAAGGAATGTGCAGTCAGGAACCTCTGCAACGTGTAGCTGAGAAGAGCTGCAACTGAAGCATCATCCATTAGTGAGTTTTAATGCTAGGGTTGTCAAATTGTTCAAAGAGTATTGTGAATGGAGAACTTAGTGACACAGAGAAAGGTGCTACTTAATATTCACATTTTGTCATTGGCTCCCAGTTTAAATTCGAAGATATCATCACGTTGTATTTACTCTTGCCAAGTACCTTTTGATTTGTTTGTTTTTAAGGTGGGGTAATTCTAATAAAAATGTTAATGAGCAACAGCTTGTATTTCTTTAAAATTTATAAATATTTTGAGGTTTACCTTACCCTCTGCATATCCTATACTGTTATACAGCATACTTTTCTGGAGGAAAACAAAATTTTTATTTAAAAAAAAAAAAGAAAATTTCTACCATATTACAGGTGATCTGAACCATTTCTGTGAGGCAGAATGACAGTGCAGGAAGGTCGTTTGGTTGTCATTGCCTCACAGAGCTGTGGGCAGTTCCTCAGCTGTTCAGATGAGCAAGGAAACCTCTTTTCCTCTTCTGTGCTGCCAGAGCAGGACATAATGGGGAGCATGCTTTATGAAGACTCAGGGTGAGTATTTTGCAGATGTATGCTCTGAGGAGATTCTGTCATACAAATAACAAACAAAAAGCTTTTTCCCGAGGGCTGACTCCAAATTCTGTAGCGTCCACAGCAAAATTCTGTTCCCTGTTTGTCTTCCTTCACAAGCACTTTTTGGACTGTTTATCTAACAGTTACAGCCAAATAATAGGACTGTTAGAAGCAACTCTAATAGCAGTAACTAAAATAACGATCATATTAGTTACAGTAAAAATCACAATTAATGTTGTTACCCAGACAGAAAATGCCAATTGCTTTTCTGTGCCTTGAGGATAAAACAAAACCCATGTGACTTCTAGATGTTCAAAAGACCCATGGTGTTATAAAATCAAGTAATAAGAGAGGGAATGAAGTCTTTAGGATCTAATACCTATAAAGAGTATTTATGGAAACCTTCTAACCTTTTAACAAATGACACTTGGGTGTATTAAGTTGAAGCTACTTAGAGTGGGTGAGGCTAGCTCCTGTTATGACTAATATGTATTCACAGGAGCTCTAATTTAGCCACAGAAATAGGAGAAAAAGGTACACGAAGGAATTAGAGGAATAATGTATTAGGAATTGTTCAAAAAACACCTCTGGCTTGTTTGCTTTTACATCTACATTTTTAAAAGTGAAAGATGTATTGTGAATTGAATTAGGTAATACTGAGAAGGGAACCCTCAATTTCTCCAGACTGCCAGGAATTTTTCAGTCTCATTGACCCAAATCCAAGGCTCTATATATAATTTCTTCCTCAGCCTGAATGTAAAAATGGCAAAAGCAAGCACGGAAAATAACTTTGCAAAAAACACATGAAATTATTTTTTACAAGCATATATGAGGATAAATAATTTTAAGTTTTTTACTTTTTAGATTATAATTTTCTTCCTCCATATTAATCTCTAACCAGAACATGTTGCCTGTCATCTTGTGAATCCTTTGGGTTTGCACAGTCCTTCTGAGTCAGTGGCTGTAGCAGGAAGATAGCTAGTAATTCTTATTTTATCAGTTCTGATCTTATTTGGCTGCTTGAGGGTAAGAGAGCACAGGGATGGCTGAAATGCAGTATCTGCCCTAAGGCTGTAGCTGAAGAATGATGATCTAATTTCTATTGACTCTACTTATGATGGTCAAAATCATTATTCAAAGAATAGCAAACATGGCTCTTTGTACCTTAAAGCCAACATGCCTGATTAAAGTGGGAGGCCCCAAGGAAAAGTTATGCAATGGGTACTCTAATCTGCTTAATTTCTTAGCCACAGAAACTACAGAATGACTGAGTTGTGATCCACTTCAGAATTAAGAAGAGTGTACAAACAAAAATAAGGACATCAGCAATTGCATGTTGTTTTGTATTACAGGCTGTGTTTTGCCCAGACGATTTCAATTCAGGGTTCAAGCTTCAACAGAGTATTCCTTGTCTTATATGAGTCTGTGCAAGCTCCTAGTTTCAGTGGGAGGCTTACTCAGTCTATCAGACCCATAACCAATGACTACTTGCATTGTTCCTCCTCAACCAGAGATGAATCACAACAAAAAGTTGCCATCAATTAGGATATTTTATTTTTCCTTTTTTTCTCCTTACTTTTAAAATATTTTTAAGACTAATTTTGCAAAAAAGCAAGTTATAAATAAAATATATTAAATATCAGATATACCGGCTGTTATTAGAAAGTGAATTCATTTATGGCTGATCAGTACCTGTTGCTCAGTGAATATGACAGTAAACAGATTATCATAACCAGTATCTGCAAAATAAGTATTGATCCATGGCCATCTTCTGAAAAATAGTAATAACTGTGTTTGCCTG
This sequence comes from Lepidothrix coronata, assembly GCF_001604755.1. Classification (NCBI taxonomy): domain Eukaryota; kingdom Metazoa; phylum Chordata; class Aves; order Passeriformes; family Pipridae; genus Lepidothrix; species Lepidothrix coronata. The sequence goes on along the minus strand of NW_016690278.1, from coordinate 3,385,592 downwards.
TATGAAGAATTATCAATATGTAACCCAGAAGATAGAGCCCTGTAAGCTCTTGCAAACAGTAATCAATAAGTCTTCATGTCATGCAGATTAGCAGTGTTGGTATTTTCCTGCTGTTTTTAAATAAGGAATAGTCAGTGCTGTTGATTTTTGGTACCCACTGGAGGTCACTACCTGTATAGCTTCACTAAAAATCAATTATCGCTGACATTACTGCAGTGCCTGGCTGAAGTCAAATCTCAACCAAACTGTCATTTTACATATATGTAGAAAAAGTATTCCAGGGGATTTTTGTAATCTGCATTAGTGAAATAAATAAAGAGAAACAGTGTTGTGAAGGGTATTGATCAGTATAGTTTGGTTGTTGTCAGAATCTGATCTCCTCAGTTCTTGCCAAGGTGACTTAGTCGACAGGCTATAAATGATTTATTGGATGCTTAAGATTTCTTTTCATTATTTTCCACCCAGCATGTCCCTGTTAAAGAACAGACAGAAGATTTGTGTTTGGTAGCTCACTGCCATGAAAAGTTTGCAAGTCAGTAATGCCTTCTCTATACCTTGAACTTTGTCATGACATGACATTGGATACGAAGAACACTGCTGCAAATTGTCTTGATACAGGAGTAAATAATAATCTGTCTCAGGAAGGATTTATGCATTACAAGTTTCAAAACTCTGTTTTTTTCCATACAAAAGGGTTTTTATTCTGGAGGGGAAGGGGGGAGTGGATTGGGAATTAGATTATGATGAAATATTTACTGAGGAATGAAGTTTTGAAGAGGCTGGTATCTCAAAGTAATGCTATGCTTTATGTGTTCACATACCAAATGACCCTGAGAGATACAAATTATAAATCTCATTACAGACTGATAACATAGCATGCAATTTGTAATAATTATATGGGCAAAGGGAATAAAAACAGATGTCTTAAACATCAACTTAACCAACTCATGCTCCTCTTTTCTTCAAGAATACATTTCTTTTATAGCATTTTATTATTAAATTTCTTAATTGAAGAAATTGACCTAAGGGATTAGAAAATAGCTAAATACTTGCAAATAAATGAAATCAATTACAGGCACAGAACTGTAGTCAAGTTAATTTCTGGGGCCACAAGAGATTATCTGTGTAGCACAAATGATCACAGTGACAAAAAAGAAGGCTGTAAATGACTAGAAATGTTCATCTACTCCAGACAAGTATTTGTCTAATTTGTTCTTTAAAAAGCTTTAGTTTTTTTAGTTAGAAATCCTATGTCCTTTTGATATCTATCACAACACTTCCTTACCTTGACCTTCATAGAGTTTTTTCATGAAATCTAAGTTCAGTCTCTCTTATTGCACCCCAAACCTGCTTTTTTTGTTGTAGCCACCATAGGCAACAGTGTATATGATTTCTTTGAGGAAGCATCTTGCATATTTAAAGACTGTCATCATTTTCCCTCCAGCCGTTTCCGTCTCCACCCCTCTGCACCCCCAGCTCACGTAATCTGTTCATCTTTAGACTAAACAAATCCAACTATTTAAGTCTTTCTTCGTAACTTGTGTTTTGTAGATGCTTCATCATTCTTTTTTCTCTACTCTGGACTGTTTCCAGTTTGATACACATGATTTTTTTTAAGTGCAGTGCCTAAAACTTGACACTGTACTTCAACTCCAGTCTTAGTAATGCTGAGTAGAATGGAAAAATTCTGGTGTCTGATAATGTTTTTGCCATTTAAATGTTTATGTAACATTTGACTTATTTTATTTTTCTCCTAATAGCATCTCACTGCTCATTCATCTGCTACTTGTAGTCTGCTTTAGTTCCTGAGGTCCGTGTTGAAGACCTATTACCTTGTCAGTCCTTTGCCATCTGGTATTTCCTGTTTGTGAAACTGATTGTTCCCCTCAAAGCGCAGAGCTGCACAACCAGCTAGCTCAAATTGCATCCTCTTTTTCTTTCTTTCTTCAGACCGTGTTTTCAGTGTGCCAAGGTCACTGTGAGTTCTGACTTTGTCCTCTATCAGACTTGTGGAGATGCCGCCTTAACATCATCTTGAAAAGCAGCATTCTTTCAAAGACCTGTGCTTCTAATGCCTGATGGAGTGGTGTCTTCTTGGCCAGGAGCAAGACTTAGGACTGCAGCATATGGACTCCGATGATTCATCGACAGCTAGGGAAATAATGCTGTGCTGAATAAATCTGTTGGTTGGTTACTGAGGATATGTTTTTCTTAAACATACTGCTTGGAATCTGTGTAGTTTTCACTTTTAGTTATTTCATTTCAAGATCAAGTGTCGTGGATTCATAATGTCCACCTGGAAGCTTCACCAAAAGAAGCTTCTACCTTGGGACAGGGTAGAAGCTGCCTGGCAGAGGAGGACCACATCTGCAGTGAATTGTAATGATATACTAATTGCTTAGTAGTGCCACAACAAACTCAGCATTCTGATCTTGCTCTCCACTGACAAATTCTATAAAACTTGATATTCTTTTGGGGTTATTTTTCTAGTTGATTGGCTTATGGAGCTAACCAACCTGGAAAAGGTTTCAAACAGCATATTGTTTCCAGTAGTATTATTTCAGTGTTTGATATTTATGGGTTGGTTAAGAATTAGTCAGTGAAGGAATTTATGAATCATTCTGAATAATGAATAAATTTATGCTCTGATTGAAAACAGTTTGTGAAAAGGAACAAAGGGAGAAATAAATTTTAAAAATAATAATTCAATCAACTCCAATAGGACTTTTAGCCATCTTTGAGACCTGTATAGACGCGGGAACAAAAAACAAATATGAGGACTTAATGCAGAGTCCAGAGAAAGTCAAAAGTAGACTCAGGATTATACTTCTTAGCTTTTATTTTTTGGTTTGATTGTGACTCTAGTTTTGTTTCCCCATTAGTTTATGTCTGTAGAGTTCTTGAGCATAGGGGTATGAATGCAGGGCCTTAGAGAGCAGTGCAAATTTCAAATTGAAGTACCAACAGACTTACCAATGAAGGGGAAAAGGAAAACAGTGACAAGAACAGCAGCAATGGCACATCAAGGCTTAGGGTGCAACACTTGAAGTTGCTTTGCAATTTGCTTTCACCGTGTGGTTAGACACAATTACAATCTTGTTGTGCTGACTGCTAATTCCAGAACACCGTGTGCACACAATGCAGCATAGATTTGGCACTACAGAATGAATATGAAATGCAAAACATAAAGCACTAAGCACCTTGTAAGAAAATCAAAAGGGTAGGCTGAGAACATTATGAGCTAGTGTGTTTATTTTGGACCACTGGCTTGAAACTTAAATGATAATTCTTTGTGTAGATCTACCAGTAAGAAATGCCGAAAGTATGTAAGAAGGAAGATTATCCACAGCACAAATATTGGGTGCCAATGCAGAAAACCAAATTAGGAGAGTAAGCTTTAGAAGTATGAAAGACAAACTTGAAGAAAAGGACTAGGAAAGCTGAACACTATTAGTCTTTACATTCAGCTGAAGATCTGATTTCATCAGCTGCCTCAAAAGCACAGATTAGCAATAGGCAAATCTCTAGTACAAGGGACTGAAAAAGGTCCACAATAAAGTTTTCAAATTAAAATAAAAATAATAGCAGTAGGTCATGAACAAGAGTAGAAAATAGACCCCAAAACACACTCCACCAAACCATAAGATTTTTCATGTAAGAGGACCAGAGAAATAAGCAGCAATTATATGTTGCTGGGAGTTAATACTGCTGAGTTGCTAATACTCTAGCATAGGGTGGTTGTGGTAGCAATTTTGCAGTTCACTTTGTTTTAGAACAGCAGCATTAGGAAATTCTGTAAGTATTGGTTTACCAGTGCATGCTCACTTTTTCCTTTTGCCTTCTTCCCATTGTTTCTGTCAGAAATGATATTATGCAGGAAAGATAGTCAGCTTTAGAAGAAAGGAGACTTTTGATTTTACAGGAGTGGTTTGGTGTTTTCTACTGAACTGATCAGAACCCTCTGTGTCTTCTGTGTGCACTTCTGTGCCTATTTGTGACTAGATGGTAGACTGCAATGTGAAAGGGTGTTCTGTTGCTCAGTTGTATTTTAACTGGAAATATTATGTGTGTTGCCAAAGTGCTGTGACTAGGCTAGTTGCCATGGAAAACTTAATTCAATAGTATTTGCTTTTTGTTATTAGTGATGGTGTCTTTCAGATTACTTATTCAGTCACAGCTCTCATCACTATGACTCACCAAAAATCCTGCTTTGCCTGACTGGAGCGCTAGACAGTTTGGGTAAAAACATTCCCAGCTCCTTCCTGAAGGCTGAGCCTGTGGTTTTGCCTTTCTTTTGTCTAAACACGGAAAGCTCACAGGCCACAGATGATGTAAAGATCTCAATCCCAAAGTCCTTGTGAGATTTACTGCTGCATGAACGTCAGCTACGTGGCACAGAGTTGGCCAAGCTGAGACCTCCCACAAGTGCTGACTGTATGAGCAGGGTTTATGGGGCTGAACAGAAATATTTTCCTTGGAAATCAGAAACTGTAAAAATCAACACTAAAAATAAGCAAACTCCAATTTAGACAAATCCAGATTTTTTTTTTTTTTCTTTCACTGAGCAAAGACTCCCGTCATGGTGGACTGTGAAAGCTGGAGTACACTCAGGGCTGATTTGAGCGACCTGTCTGAACAACAGGGTTTCATAAGCTCTTGTCATCCTAATTTGAGATACCCTTTGCAAGTTCAAATGCATCTATTCCAAATTCTGTATACTTCTTTATTGATAAATTGTGGTTTTCTGTAACAGGAAGAGATTGAAAATCAGCTGGTTCTGAGTGGAGTCACTCACACATGAAGTTTGGATCTGCCATGCTTATCCCAAGCAACAACCTGTCCTGGACTGCAAAATTATGAGACACAGAAAGGCCCAAGCACCTACCCTGCTTTAATTGCTTAAGTTCTCAGTAAATCCACCTTTCTCTGCAATTTCTGGTCAGATTTTCTGTACAAGGGTGTGCTTTCAAGATATTTGTGTGAAACTCAGTGTCTTTCTGAACTGAGTTTTAAAACACAGAGCTTCCCATATTCCAGGAAAAGCAGTTGCTATCCATGATTCGGAGCAACTGTCTCCTCTTCCCATACCTGCCAAAAACACTTTTTCAATGCTGTTCCGTTTGGCTTGTTGGTTTGGGTTTTTTTCTTTCTACTTGTAAATTCTAATCTCTACTCGTTTGAATAACTTTCAATGAAAATAGGCATATTCTTTGCAAACTCATTAGACAATTCAAAAACTTGAACCTTAATCTCTGAGAGTCCCACTTGATATAGCACACACAGAGTCTCTCCTGCAGCAATAAAAGACTCCAAGCCTCTCCTACAACAGTCTAAGGTAATTTTCATGCATTTGAAAATATTTAGAAGACAATTCAGTATTTTTTATCCGAAATCGTCACACCTTGTTTCCCCTTACCCCAGACTTCTGTTGTCACAGAGCTAAAAAAAATAAAAGTCTGGCATAGCTCAGGTGGGTTTGGGCAACGGTGTGGAAATCATTAGAGTGTTTCAATGCAGCACCAAGTGTGATGGGTTTGCCATCTGAATATGGGTGCAGTTGTACTGAGGATCTGGTATGAAAACACCAGTCCAAGCCCTGTGCTCATGCTCTCCATTCTGTGCCTTAAAGCATCTTGACCAAATTTCAGTCCGTGACTAGATTTGCTATCTGGGCTCTTCTTTTTTTTTTTTTTTTTTATTACCACAGATGAAATACCAAGCAGCAGCTTTGTTGCCAGTTGCTGATTGTTATTGCCCCTGAGCCAACAGGAGCTGCTGGTGCTTTTGCTAAGCTTGTCTCTGCTGCAACTTGCTTTTCACACGGCTGTGTGTCTTGCAGCACGCCTGCATCTCCTCAGCTATCTAACAATAAGGCACTGTGAGTAAGAAAGGTGGACCGGGGTGGTTGAAGCTTGTGAAGGTTTTGTTACGTCTGCATCTGAACTTGCAGTTGATAGATCTGAGGATTCGTTTTTTTTTCATTTTAAAAAATAGTAAATTAGAAGCCTACGCCACTTGTTTGCCGTCACTGACTACATTGTGATTATTTTGTCTTGAACTCATTTCAATGGCTTTTAGAAGACTAACATAATATATTGTTAGCAAAGGGAATGAGTTCAACAAACACGATCAACTAAAATCAAATGGAAAAGGAGTCTGATAAAAAGAGGCTGCTTTCAGCCTGCCTGTGAAAAGAAGCTGCTACCTTGACCCCTCTGATCCACAGTTTTCAGCTCAGCAGCAGTGTCTCACCTAAGTAGTGATGCTCAGCTGCTGCACTGTGCTATTATTTTCACCTTTTACTATTTGGATGTGTTCTTTATTCTCAGCAGGTATTCGCATTTTATTGCATGCATTTATATATTCATTGAAAATAGCACAACTATGAAAAAAAGTTGACAGAAGAGATTTACAAGGTTATTTTTAGTTCCCGAGAAACATTCTTCAGACTTTCTCTGAAGTCTCTGATCCCCAAATCACCTCAACATACATTTCACACTGCTGTCCATCATACAGTCCACAGTGGTGCACAGTTCTCTCTGTGCATGCTTAATAATAGGGAGTTGAAAAGATGTCCTTTTGTCTCCCTTCTTTCCTTGCTGAATTACTGCTTTCTTTTTTTCATACATAAGCTTACGGAATTTTCCTTTCCCATGCTTTTTCTCAGTGTTTTCATTTTATATGAAAATATAAAATGCAGCTGTGAACACCACTTTGATGCCAGGCTATTTCTTTTTTTAGCGTTTAGTTATTACCTGCTTCCTACTGTCTCCTTTTTCCTAACAGCTGCCTCCTAAAATAACAATATCCTTTATTCAGCTACTTGTGCATGCTCTGTATGATAGCTGGTTTTCAATTTCTGTAATTATAATATGCCTGACTGGTGCCTTCCTAATCTTCACAGCATTAGTTTTCAAGAAGTTATTTTTCTATTATGTGTAAAATATTTGAAGGTTTCCTTCTGAGGACATTTAATTTGTAATTGTGTTTTCTGTTTAGTGTGATACTTTCTCCAGAAGCCGTCTCTCTTCCATTTCCTGCAATCAACAACATGAATTGAAGATGTATTTCTTTGTGTCTTAGGTTGTCCCTGAAGAGTTAACTGTTGAAAAAGTGTGGAGGTTTTTGCTTTTTGTTTGTTTGTTTGTCAAAGCATTTTTAAGTATCTGAAAAATTATAGATGATAGAAAAGGAAAGGATGGTGTAGGCAATGTCATTTGATTGGTAATTCTGTGTTTATCTCCAATGCTTTTCAATCCATTTATCATTAAAAGATGATGTCAGCAGTATGCTGAAAAAAAAATGACATACATCTGATTAGACAGTAGGACTAAAAGTGTTTTTGACACCTAAATTTAAGTTATTTCTAAAAGTGAAATTCATATAGATTCGCCATAATTTTGCAGAAATCATATAGCTGAAGGTTTCAGCTAGGAACCCAGCTTCAATTCTGATAGGTCAGTAAAGCCTAGGGGGTGGATGTAGGTACCTAACAGCAGTGTTTGGGATCTGGACTTTTTGATTTTCTTTTCTTGGGTCAGTTTCAACTTTTGTTTCTACCAGTATCCATTCTCCATAAGTCACACAATGCCTCCTTCTGTGGGGCCAGAAAGGATCCCAAAGACCTGTCATACACTTTTCCATGAGATGTTTCTGGCACTTGATTGGCAGCAGCTTTTAAAATTGTTTGACAGCCACGCTGAAAACTCACTTGCCAGTGCTAAATGTCTCTACATTTAGCACCAAAAGAGAGGTGTATCTTGCCTGCTGGGAGCATATGGTTAACTTGATGATAATCTAAAGCAAACCAGAGCATCCATTCCAAGTTTTATGTCATTTTAAAGATGCAGCATGGAGTAGAGAACATGAGTGGTCACTCTTTCCTCCTCTTTGTTGCATGGGGCTTATATATTTACTACCCCAAATTATGCCTTAGCTTTTCATTTTGAAATCACAGGTTTCTGCTGTCTAATCCCAAATGTCAAGACTGCTGTTGGATATTTTCTTTTTTTTGTAAATTTCACCAAAACAGAATTAATTTTCTTACATTCCAGTAACACCATTCACCCCTCCCTATGTATTTCCATTAATATTTTATCTATCCTGATTTCTATAAAGTTTCAGATCTGGATAGTTTTTTCAGTTCTCCGTAGTATTTGTTGTTTCATCACCTCAACTAGGACTATATGGTGTAATCTAAAACCTTGGAGTTTATTGGGCTTATTCACAAAAATGAATTGAAAATAAATATATTTATGGTCATGATTCCTTTCTTTGGATCATCTGATCCAACTTTTAATGCAGAAGGGAGCCTAGATGATCTTACACAGCACCTTGTCCAATTGCATCTTGAAAATTTACAGTGATGGGGACTCTACCACATCCCTGGGGATATTGTTCCCTGGAGTGAATGATTGCTCTCAATGCAAAAAAACTATTTCTCATGTTGAAATGAAATTTCTCCTGATGCAACTTGTACCTATTGCCTCTTATCCTCTCCATGTGCTCCTTGTGAAGAGAAAGCCTATGCTCTCTTTCTAACTTCCTTTGAATACTGGAAAACTGTGATGAAATTCCCCCTGAGTTTCCTCTTCTCCAGGGAGAGGAGGCCTGAATCCTTCAGTCTTTCTTCACAGGTCAGGTTATCCAGTCCTTTGGTCATCTTTGTGGCCCTCCTTTGGACCCTCTCCAGTCTGTACACACCTTCCTTGAATTTTGGGGACCAGAATAAAACACTACACTCCAGATGCAGCATGACAAGGGATAAGATTGGAATGATCACATCTCTATCTCTGCTAATAATGTCCCTGCAGATTCAGCCCAGGATCCAATTTGCCTTTGTTGCCACAGCACCACTCTGCTGACTCATGTTCAGCTTGTTGCCCACCAGCAACCCCAGGGCCCTGGGGGTGTCTTCTTTTGCTCCCCACTCACACAGTCCTAGTCTGTACTGGGCTCTTTAGTTATTCTGACCCAGCTGCAGGACTTTCACAGAATCACAGAGTATGCTGAGTGAGTTGGAAGGGACCCATCAGGATCATCAAGTCCAACCCTTAGTCCTGCACAGAACCATCCCCAAGAGTCACACCATTTGCCTGAGAGTATCATCCAAACACTTCTTGAACTCTGTCAGGCTTGGTGCTGTGACCACTGCCCTGGGGAGCCTGGTCAGTGCCCAACCAACCTCTGGGGGAAGAACCTTTTTCTAATATCCAACATAAACCTGCCCTGACACAACTTCAGGCCATTTCCTGAGGTTCTGTCACTGGTCACAAGAGTGAAGAAATCAGTATCTGTCCCTCCTCTTCCCCTCCCAAGGAAGTTGTAACTGCAATGAGGTGTCCCCTCAGTCAGTCTCCACTTCTCCAGCTGAACACACCAAGTGACCTCAGCTGCTCCTCATACAGCTTCAAATCAAGGTCCTTCACCATTCTTGTTGCCCTCCTTTGGACACTCTCTAACAGCTTCATATCTTTCTTATATTGCTTTGCCCAAAACAGCCCCAATGTTCTGGGTGAGGTCACCCCAGGTCAGAGCAGAGCAGGACAATCCCCTCCCTCGACCGACTGGTGATGCTTTTCCTCATGACCCCCAGGACTTATGTCTTTATTAAACTTCACACAATCCTGTTCTTGCTGGCCCACTCTTCAAGCCCATCCAGACTTCTCTGTAAGATGTCTCTCCTTCTGATGTGTCTGCTTCACTACCTGGTTTGGCATCATCATCAGACCTAGTGAGGTCATGCAAGTCATTCAGGAAGTTGTTGAACAGCACAGGACCCAGTATCGATCCCTGGGGCACCTCACTTATGAGAGGCTCCCAGCCTGAGAAAAAACCCTGTATTATTTCTCAACCTATACTTCTGAAAAGTCAATACCTAGAGGGGTTGGTGTTGTTTGTTTTTTTTTTTTTCCTTTCGGTTGTTTTGTTTGGTTTGGTTTGATTTCATTTGTGGTTTTCTTTTGTTTGTTTCATTTTGTTTTGTTGTGTTTTCTTTTCCCCCTAGCATAATCTAAGTATAGCTTTAGCTGGTGGAAGGTGAGAGGGGGAAGGACGGATCTGTCCCTATTATCTCTCAGGAATCTAAAGGCAGGAATAGCTAGGAGGATTAAAACTCAGGAGTATTGGGTTTTTTCAGTTATTGGTTGGATAGAGATCTTGATGTTGGAAGGGCTGGAGTTGAGAAATTGTCCAGCTAACTGGTTGGTTTTTCCTAGATTATATTGGGACTTAGGAATCTTTTATTTGATTTTCTGAGAAAAGAATGGAAAATTTGATTTATACTTCTGAATTATTAGGTAATTTATTTTTTCTGCAGTTCTCACTGTACAGGAGTTCTCAATTGAGGTCACATCTTGTCTGGCAGGTCAAAATAAAAAAAGCATTGTCACAACTGCAGTGCCAGTGGTGTTACAGACTAAATAGCCTGGTGATGTCAAATGGCTTACCTAAGGACAGAGAGGTGTATACAGAGCTTCCACCTCAGTCTTTACTACCTGCTGGCCCACACTGTCTATTGAAAGTGGCTGATACTAAAAAAGGGAACCTGCAGTCCCAGTCTGCAGATGTGGAGGAGATTTCACTGGATGTAATAGTGGGAACTCCCCTGGTTTGTATCCTGCACTGGAAAATGGTGTGGTTTTGTAGTCCCCAGCTGCACCTGTTTCCCACAGGCAGTGTTGCTTACATGTGCCAACATATCCACAAATCCTGAAGCTGTGTACAGTGAGTTAAACTTCCTCCTTCTGGAGCTTTATTCCTACAGTTCTGGTCTTGCCCAAGTTTTGGAGAACAGTTTTCTGTGGCTGCCAGCAGTGGGCTTCTGAGTACGTGACTTCAAACTGCAATGTATAAGCCTGATGGCTGCACTTTTTTCTTGTAAAAGGCACTACTGTTTGTCTAACAAAATATATTTCCTGTGGGAGAACCACAAATGCCCTGCTTCCTTTTTTTAAAATTTTATTGTGTTTATGTTTGTGTTTATGTTATTTATTTCTATGCCAGACATTCTTCTGTACAGGTTGATGAAATACATTTCACAGCCATAATCCTCAGTCACATGGCACTCTAACTCCCTACTCCATTTAAAAATCCTGGCATTACTGTATTAACTGATGAAGCACTTATTTAAGGGATCAGCTCTGAGGTCCTAGCTTCCTTGATGTGTTTAATAAAGAAGATTATTTACCATAATAATAAGAAGAGATTTCTTGTGCTCTATTTCAGTTTTCTTTGAAGCCATTGGCCAAAGGCTGTTGACCGTTCAGGATACTTTTAGGACCCTTTGTTGCATCAGGTAAATGATGATAATCTTCCCCTCTCGTCAGAGCAGTGAAAAAGCAGTAAGTGCCACATTCTGACACTTTTATGACTCGTTTCATCCCTGGGCTAACAGAGCTATACAGACTATTAAGCACTCCCTTTATAGGTCTCCCACTGTAATCAGAGTCTACTTTTGTCTTTTTTCCTAAAAAGGAAAAATTAAGATCAAGAAAGCGTAATGTGATTTCCCAACAAATCTCTGTGAAGAGAATGGGAATTTTGTTTGGCTGCTGTATGGTCTTACTTTAATTTTCAGGCCAATGTGAGGACACAAACTCAAGTAATGCAAATTCTTGGGCCAAGTCATTCAGTTGAAAGAGAAATGGGGAGTCCCTCTGCTCTCATGGTAGGTTTTAAGCTCTGCCAGGGGAGGTTTATGTTGGATATTTGGAAGAAATTCTTTACAGAAAGGGTGATCAGACATTGGAATGGGCTGCCCAGGGAGGTCAATGGGCTCCTCCAGGGAGGATTTTCCATCCCTGGAGGTTTTTAAGATGAGACTGGATGTGGCATCAGTGCCATGGTCTGGGAACCACGGCAGGGCTGGATCAAGGGTTGGACTTGATGATCTCGGAGGTCTTTTCCAAACTGGTTGATTCTATGATTCCTCTTCCCTGCCCAGATGCCCTATGTGCCCAGGAGGGGCTAAGAGAAGGAGGGGACCACAAGGCTTTTAAACAAGCAGACAGGTGACATTCTCAGAAGTGGCCTGGTATCATGGCAGTGTGCCTGGGAGAGATAACAGGGAGCAGGGAAATGCTTCAGAGGCTCTACTGCTTTGTCTCTGAAGACCCCTAGGTAACTCACAAACTGAGTATCTCATTATGAGCTGGAAGGCAACACTGCCAGTGTAGCAGTTCCTTCAGCATCTTGACTTCTGCCAGTTGAGTGGAATAATGAACTTCTTCGTTCTCTCCCATCAGGTATTTATAGAATTATAGAGTAGTTTAAGTTGGAAAGGTCCCTTAAAGGTCCTTTAAGATCGTCTAGTCCACCACTAAACCATGCCATTCAGTGCCACATCTCTATGTCTTTTAAATACCTTCAGGGGTAGTGACTCAACCACTTCCCTGGGCATCCTGTTCCAGTGCTTGATAACCCCTTTATTGAAGAATTTTTTCCTAATATCCAACCTAAAACTCCCCTGGTGCAACTTGAGGCCTTTTCCCCTCATCCTATCACTTATTACCTGGAAGAAGAGGCTGAACCCCACCTTGCTATAGCCTCCTTTCAGGCAGTTGTAGAGAGTGATGAGGTCTCCCCTGAGCCTCCTTTTCTCCAGGCTAAACAATCCCAGCTACCTCAACTGCTCCTCACAGAACTTGTGCTCCAGACTCAATGCACATTGATAAGATCCCCTGGAGCCTTCCCTTTTCCAGGCTGAACAGCCCCAGCTCTCTCAGTCTCTCCTCAGATGAGAGATGCTCTGGTTCTACAACCATCTAAGGGCCCTGCACTGGACTTCCTTCCATATGTCCATCTTCCTCTTGTACAGGGGAGGCCAGAACTGGACACAGCACTCCAGATATGACTTCACCAGTGCTGACTAGAGGGGAAGGGTCACTCCTGACCTGTTGGTGATGCTTTTCCCAATCTCCTAACCAATAAGGCTATTGGTCTCTTTTGCTCTTGGGGTGCATTAGAATTGTTGTTTCCTACTTGAAAATCAGCAGCAGCCTGAGCACAGGGTCCTACTCAGTGCTCAGTCCTCTGACCAGCTGTTGAGAAAGCTGTTCCATGAATTTGAAAGCATACTCTGCAACATGAGCTGATTTCCAAATGCATTAGGGCTTACACTCATTCATCTTGCTGTCAGGACTCTCCACACTGCACAGAAAGCAGCTCAGCAAGCAGAATATAAGCCCCAGGTGGCAAACCCTGAGAAATGAGTTAAATATAACTTCATGAAATAGCTCTAATGGTCGTGGCAAATAGGACTCTTATGTTAGCCTGAGAGATTATTATGTTTGGGTTTTTTACTTCTTTTTTTTTTTTTTTTTTTACTGTCTGTCTATGAGACAAAATATATATTCTGCATTTTAAAATGTAAAGAAAGAGAACCACACACGTGGAAGCAGATTGCTTCTCCTGGCAACTAATAAACTTAGAATTCTCCTCTGCAACTGAACCATGCATACACTTACAAATACATTGTCATTACTTATTTTTGCATCTTTCCATTGCCAGTTGTAGATTTGAAAGTGTTGCTGTATGAATGTCTGTGTCCTCACACACTTCCCTGGGATCAGAATTTAAAATCTTTAAACATTGCTACTTATTTAGGAAGAGCAAAACATACATGAAAGTAAAATCCTCTAATATAAAAGATAACAGTAAAAGCATACTAACTTTTTCTGTTCTTAAAAATTTTTTCACCCTTTAAATCCTGAAGATGACCATCTGGGATCCTTTGCAACACTGTTGATGGAAGGTGAGCATTCTGCAATTTCAGAGGACCACTGCCAAGGGCAACTTTAGAGAAACTTCACTTATCTGTGTAACACTTTTGTTTCTGTTAATATTTTTCAAGTTAATTTTTTTAAAATATTTTTTTAAAATATTTTTTCACGTTAATACATGGTGTTTTGTCACCAGGAGGCAAAGATCACAGCAAGATTTTTGGAGGCTTTTGGAATAAAGTATGACCTGAGGATTTTATAAAATGAATAACAATTTCATTTTTTTTAGATAACTTGGAGCTGAAGCCACTATAATTCAAGATATAACTAATCTCTTCTCTGTTGCTAGCTGTGGTAATTAAGATACATACAGGAATTAAAAAATTTCTCAGATCTTATCTTGATTAGATTACTGAGTAGCAGGAAGGGTGTAGTAGAATTTTTAGGTATTGTTTTAACATTAATAATATTTAATAGAAATACTGAAAAAAATTAAGCAAAAAAAAATAACATGTAGAAAAAAAAGGTAAAGACTGTCATAATAGAGGCCCTGGCAACAAAGCTAAAAATAATTTTTGCTGGTGAGATTATGGTTGTGTAAGAACTTGATTTGTCCTAATGTGTTCTAACCTTCTCTGAGCAACTAAAAGCATGATGCCATTATATGAAAATGTGGGTAAATACAGAGCCTTTTTTCAAAGGCTTAGTTTCTGTTAAAGCATTATCAAAACAATTGAGGTTTTCCTTGTGAACTGACTGAGTAGTCTTAAAATGTCATCCTTTAACTCAGTTCTTGGCTCAGAGGGACTGATTTATGGTGAGGGATGGATCTGTTCTTGGAAGATATGAAGAGCCCACCATGGGAAAAGCCTTTCAGAGCACTGGCCAGGGAAAGGGTAAAGCAGACAACTGCAGGATTTAGAATCAGCTGTCAGCTTACTGATGACAGCATATGGGGAATAGTTTGATGTTAATAACATGGAGCTGAAACATAACCTTCAGCAAAGTCTGGTCTGCTCTCAGTTTCAGAGTTTAAGTGGTGAGTACACAGGTTGTCTATGGACAAAAACAGGTGCTTTAGACTTTAAATCTGAGAAGAGTTTTCTGCCGAATTAAAGGAATTTGGAAGCTCAGTTCTAAGGAAAAGCGTGATTGTTAAAACCTGTATGTTTACATTTGAGTTTTAAGCCTAGAGAGTCCATGCCAGAGCTATTCTTCTTGTCTGTGAGATATGTAAACAAATGTCATATTGTTTCTACCTTCAATTTTCTTCAGCATCAAGGAAAGTTGAACTGATGAAAGTGGGAGAAGAGAGCTGGTTACAGATTGCTATGAATGGATAGATTTGGGAGATCACATCCCAGATGTAAAAGTGAAGGAGGCTCAGGAGTTCCCCTGATGCTAAGAACCGTGTTTGTGGAAGAAACATATCACCAAGCATTACCAATTTTGTCTAGATTGTGTGTGTCGTGTATTTATATCTAAGTGAGATTCCCCACAGGACACAATGAGTGCTTATGTTTCCTCCACTCCAGTTTTATGCTGGCTTTGAGAAAATATATGATGCCTGTTGGCATAGAGCACATTGGCTGAAAACACCTTGAATAAATAAAAAATAGCAGAATGAATTAGAACGGTGCAGTGCTTTTAGTTCTGTATTGACAGGCTGAAAGTTACATTCATAGTGCTCTAAAACTCTGGTATGGGAGTAGATGCAGATTGGCACATGGACCTGAGGGACAGGGGACACCTTGGGATACTTGGCAGCTTAAGCCCAGTGAAAGCTAGCTGACCAGAAGCAGGAAAATATAAGTGTGTGACATGCAAAGTGAAAAGTTCGCCAGAAAGAGAGGACTAATGATAGTGCTATCTCCTGATGTTAAATGAAGGGGGAAACAGTAATATTAATGAAGATAGGCTTTGCACTTTGGCTCTAGCTGTTAGAACGGTTTGAAAACCTATGTGTGGCAAGTTGGTCCTAGTGGACAGCCAAGCCCCCGCCTAGTTGCTCACTCACTCCTCTGGAATTAGAAAGGTAAAGGCAGGAAGACTTGTGGGTCAAGGTAAAGACATATTTGTAAATTTAGCGAAAAGAAACCAAAAACTCAGTGTGATGCAAAGGCAATTGCAGAAGACTGATATCCAACCAGTCTCTGAACAACAGCTGCCTTGGAAAAGCTATCCCCAGGTTTACTGCTGAGCACGTTACATGGTGTGGAATCTCTCTTTGGTCAGTTTGAGGCAGCTGTCCCAGCTGTGTCTCCTTGCAGGCTCATTTCCATCCTGACCTACTCACAGAGGGAGCAGAGTGAGAAGCAGAGAAGGCTTTGATGCTGTTCAAGCCCTGTCCATCAACAGCCAAAATATTATTGTATTATCAACACTGCTTTGGTTGCAAAGCTAAAGCACAACACAATAGGGACTGGTGTGAAGAAAATTAACTCCAACCCAATCAGACCCAATACACTCATTAAACAGACTATCAGTTGAAAACAGCACACAAGACAGAGGAAAGGCTCTGAAGACAGAGCCCTCTGAAGACAGAGGGCTCTGTTTCAAACATTTTCACTAAAAAGTGTCTGTATGTTAAATTAAAAGCAAAAGAATTTTGGGGGCATACACAAGACGTGATATTTGTGTGCTGGTTCCTCTGAGTGAGCGAATGAAGTTCTTCCCCCTTTCATGCTTTTAAAACATTATTTCAGTAGCACTGTTATCTATGGTTTGGTGATATGTGACAATACAGCATGGTTAGAAGGAAATTCTGTGCTCTGTAACACCGCTTGGATGTGCCAAAACCTGAAGTTCTGCCGTAAATTCATTTAGAACAGTAATTTTTTTTTCCTTACATTACTTCACTTAAAGTGAGTTTCATGCTTGCACAACAGCTTGTGGAACACAGCCTTTCTCTGCAATTTTTTCCCTAACATTTCAGTCCAGAAAAGGTATGTTTTTGAAAGTTTTTACTGATGGAAAATTTGCTCCACTGGTTAATGCAAAAGTTACTACTCTTAATCATGTTGAATGAAGGCTTAAGTGCAGTAAGGAACCCACTGTAGCCATGTAAGGTTTTGGGTTGGTTGTAGATTTAATAAGAAGTTCAATTAATTGCCCATTCCACATTTATACGTTGGTCACAAGGGCAGACTGGATACTTTTTCACCCAATCCTCAGGGGCCCTGAAACCCTTCCCTACAGTAGTAGCTGAATTAATGCTATGAAAGTGTGATTTCCCAATGCAGGCAATGTCATCCTTGGGGAGCAACAGAAATTGATCCTGGTGGCCAGATAGTTGGTGTAGTATAAGAGTAAGAAGTAGAAGATATTCAGTAAAAAACAAATGCTTCCAGTGAAGAAGCAACCTCTCCCTTTTGGCTGGGGACAAACTGGGACAGTGTTTCTGACTCAAGGAGTTGGCAATACAAGGTCTGAGTGCCTTTTGGGAGCTATGGATAAAGTATTTTAGTTAGGAGGGAGGATATGGACAGAGCAAGTGAAGAGTCAAGCAGGTCATGAAACACAAGGCTGGACAGCTGATCATAAAAAGCCTATTTTGAGGTACCTCAGAATGTAATAATTATGCTTTCTTTTACTGCAGGAGTTTGACACTTCTGAATTTGGATACCAAAGAGAAATTTCTAGGATGACTGAAGTCTGAGGTCTCTGACATACTTCTCCTACGTGTGATTTTTCTAACAAGAATACATTGTTTAGCCTTTGCAATAATAGCAGTGAATTAATTCCATTCAAATTTAGAGAAAAGAGTGTAGTGATCATCATACCAACAAAGTATCCTAAAAGAAAATCGATAAAATAGAGCGAAAACCTTTTATTTCATTAAAATGAATAACCCATCTGTGTGTGATGAAAATTGTCCTTATCTTACACAAAATGAAAAACATATTGCTGAAGGTAAATTGTAAGACACAGAAGTTTAGTTTAGCAATTGTTTTGTAGACCGAGGACTTTGAAAGTCAACAGATATCTCTCTGCTCTGCAGAGGAATTTAGATTTCCTTAGACTTCTATGTCCTTTGAATTCTACAATGATACAGACATATACACATGTTTTAGTTTGCCTACTAGCCATGGTAAAACATGACAGAGGATTGTATAATTTGTACAATTATACCATTTATATAGTGTTTTCTACCACTCTACTTTCTTTATTGCCAGAAAATGAACTCGCCTTTAAATATCTGACTTGGGAAACAGGTGCTGTGTAGGAAATAATTTGGTTTTGTCTTTTGAGGACTTGTTTAAAATCAAGTATGGCTCCTGTCTTTAAGGTGAAGGGGGATGAGTTTTTATCTAAGTGTTTTCTTGGGCTGTCTAGTTCATTTTATTCTCTCCAAACACGCCTTAAATCTTTGTATCTATATTTCACCATCATAAAGCAGGCCATCAGCACAGGCTCTACCGGCTTCTAAACACTGATCAGTACAAGAACTCACATCAAAGGTGCCACCTGCTAATAGTGGCAGGTCTGCTCACAGTGCTTTATGGGTTGTAACTAGACAAGAATTCAGTAGAAACAATGAGGGCTCTGTTTCAAACATTTTCACTGAAGGGTGTCTATATGTTACATTGAAACGGAAAAGAGTTTCAGGGGGGATACACAAGATGTGATATTTGTGTGCTGGTTCCTCTGAATGAGCGAATGAAGTTCTTCCCCCTTTCATGCTTTTAAAACACACTTTATTTCAGTAGCACTGTTATCTATGGTTTAGTGATATGTGACTAACTCTGGTGAGTGTCCTTAAAGTGAGATTTTGATAGCTTGTGTAACAAGACTTTCTTAATGAAAACAGGAATAAATAAAGCAAACGTTGTGACATTGGTCTGACTGTATAAACACTCATTCACTTGCCATGGGATATTAAGGAAAGTTATCTCCCTGAATAGTTAGATCTTTCAGTTTGTAAAATTCCTAATAAGAATGCAGGTGGAATTGTTCTCTTGCACAAGACCCCCCTGTTTCCATTGGAAAAAAATTATTATCAATTAATATAAAGTTATTTAAATCAATCTTTTTAAACCCTGTTGTACACATAGCAATGAAAAACAGAATAACAGTACTATGTAGCACACTTTGAAAAAGACTTATTTTGACATGAACTCTCTTTCCTTCTCTAAAAGCCTACTTATCCTGAATACATAAGCAAGACAGAAAACCCCAAAGAAAATTATATGATAAGAAGAAAATAAATCGAATTATTTTGAAAAGCAGATCTTGTTACTATCTTTATCTTTCATCTCTCAGATTCTCTGTGACTTAACCTCATATCTCAACTTCTGATTCATCTAATTCTTGCCTGACATTGGAATGGAGAGGACGGAGTGTACGTCAAATATCAACACTAACTTCAGCTGTACCTTATGTAAGAAAGGGTCTTCTAGTAGGAGACCTACAGAAGCTTGGCTGTAGCTCAGACATAATATCCACAGCTCCAAAGAGAGTCTCAGGCTTCATACTGCCAACTGCTTGAGGCAGAAACATTGTCCCAGTTTGTTCTCACCCAAAGAGTGGCAGAGGCTCCTTCTGTACTGGGACAAGTTTGAGGAGTTTGTTTTTGCTGGGTGAAACAAAGGTTCCCTTACTATAACAGTGCTTACTAGTCTCAGTAATCTGCTGTAATGCTTTTGGGAAGTTGCATGTTATTTCTGTAAAACCCTTTTTGCCAAAGTGCCTATTTTCTCACCCAACTAAAAGAAATCTCTTAGAGAAAAATGTGTAGTTTTCCCCTGGACGTGAACTCAAGATGTCAAGGAATCAAAGGCTTTGCAAGGGTTTGTGTGGGTGAAACTTCTTGAAGTCTGAAAGTATAAGTCTAAAATTAAGGTGTACAACCCATAAAAACATGGATCTTCTGGACCAGGGTGTTACAGCTTAATGTCACCTACCTGCCTACATGCACAGAACTGAGGGAATTACAGTTTAACCTTAGCATACTGCAGTAATTTCAGTTTATGTGCCTGTATCTTCAACAAGTTTCTCCCTTGTCCTGATGTCTTATGATCACAAAAAAAATTTCCGTATTTTACAGAAAAGGCAAGAACTAAAAATCCTTTAATTTTTCAAGAATGCACAGTCTCCTACTGAATCCCAAAATAAAGTGAAAGACAATCCAAATTAAAGTTAACGGAATTATTGAAAAATATGAATTATTTTTGATTCCATTGTTCTTCATTAACATTTTCCTCAAGCTACAAATCATTGTGCAACTCAGAAAGCTGTGGTGGGTGTTCAGTCAGCTCCCTTTCTGCTCCTTCTGACAGGTAGCCAGGCAGGTTGGTCAAGAACGACTGCCACAAAGAAGCTGCAATTCTCACAACCTTGTGAAAAGGGCAAGGAGATGGTGACATTGTATTACAGGACAGAGGAGAGCAGCTGAGGACAACAGGCAATGATCAACATGGGTTGAAGTTTGAAAGGAAAGGGCGCAGCAGCGGGCAGCAGTCTCAGAAGAATTTACAACCTTTAAGCAGACCCTTTGCAGACAGCACTAAATGAATTGATGTTTCATGTCCTGCATGATTTATTTGTTCTAGTTTCCTCTATAGCTTAGCAATTGCAAGACGTTTAATCAGTTGTTTGCTACATCATTAGACCTCACTTCAAATCACCAAGTACAGAAATAAAACATAAGCTTCATTTTACATTTCTGACATGTAAGTAGAAGTGGTGTCACTCTACAAAGCATATGACCCCTGTGCAATTATCATATGTCCTTCAAAAAATTGTTCGAAGTCTCAAAACTTTTGTCAGATATCTTCAGGAGAGTAAAAATAAGTTTTAAAAATAGGTGCAAAACTAAGGAAGGGTTTACGAACATGGTAGTAAAAGCTCATTTTTGTCTTTGCAAAAGGTTAATAGGAGGACACCCCATGGCTGTTATTTATTGTGTCTATAGATCATACTAGTAAGCTCAGTCAGCCTGAAGATTACAGCATGGGGGCTAGTGTGGCCAAGTGCCAAGTTCTGAGGAATTAAATCCCTCTCTGTGCACAAGCCAGCAAGCATCCTGTACGAGCGAAGCAGCGAACAGAAGCGTCCCTCAGATCTGGGCAAATGCCACAGCAGCAGCAGATGAAAGCTGCTCCTTCAGAAGCTTTGCAAAGGCTTGGGTGGGGGAAAAAAAAAAGGTCAAAACTGGGTCACTGGTGTGAACCAGCCACATTTTTGGAAACCAGTACTAAAATAAGTGGAAGTATTCCCTGTGGGCATAAAATAAGTAACGGTGCAAAGATAAAATGCAGTAGAAGCTGCAAAATAAGACATAAGATTGTTAAGCCTTGGTGCTTTTAAAGATGACTGTGACTTCAGTTTTGAAGGCAAGACAGCTTTTTGCAGCTCTGTTTTCCACATGGATTTTACATAAGAAATGAAATGAAAGAGGAACTAGTCAGGCTGCAAGAAACTTTTCAAATGCCTGCTTCCATTAAAAAGGGGAGGGGGGGAAACCTCTGATATATTCACAGTCAAAACAACTGTTTTTTTTTAAAGATCACTGAAAATTAACTGTTCCTATGTGTACCATATGTACTGGTGCCTTTCTTCTCTTGCTCTTACATATGTGAATGCTGCAGCTATCCCCATGAAATCCATCCCCTGTGATACCCACCCTTGCAATCACTAATGATGTCAGCAGTAACACTATGGAGAACAGTGAGTAATTTCCCACACAGGGTTCATAAAGGTGAGCTTCTGGACAACTAAGACACTTCCTCTCTCTCAAATGCATTTCAACAACCTAAAAAGCAAGTGAACAAGCACTTTCAGGGATGTCAAGCAGTCATTAGAGATATTTTAGGCAGTCAACTCCATATTTTGCCTATGCATTATTTAATTTAATCTGCCCAACAATGTCCTTCACCATATCCTTTGTCTTTTTTGAACGTTACAGTTTGCACACTTCAGGGCTTTTACTTCATGGGGAGTAAAGCCCAGCACATTCACGTAGGGTGTTTGCTGCTCCTTTAATGGTTAGCCCTGTCAAATCCAGTTTTTCACCCACCAAATCACATCTGTCTGCAGCCTCTGGTTCTTTGTGGGATCATTGAGGGCCTTGGTGATAGTCAACTTTGAGGCTGGGCACATCTGAGCCTCAAGGAGTTTTTCTGTAGTGGCTGTTGCACAGCCTGTGCAGTGTAATGTGTTCTTAAAACCCACCAAAACACCTGAAAATGTCCTGCTGTTTTAAAACAGGAGTCTGTTGCTAGCACTCTGGCTTTTTGGAAGTGTGGACACTAGTATAGTATTTGAAAACAGAAATGCACATTAAATATATAATTATGAAACATGTACATTTGTACCAAATATATAAATAGTAGCAAGGACTTGAATTCTGAGCTGAAACTCATCCTGGTTACCTTTAGGTCACATCAAAGACATGTAAACTTAAGATGTCACTGACTAATCACAGCTAAATAATTCTAAATGTGTCCTTTTCAGGGGATATTGCATGGTAAGTTATATATTACTAGATGAAGCACAAGAAACATATACAGTGGTAATTTAACACAAAAGAGACAATCTTTCCTGCTTGATTTATCATCCTGGACCTTTGTTTAGACTTTTTTTAAAGCAGAAATTTAAAACACTTATGACTTTAACTAGTAAACAGTCTTTAGTACATTAACAATTTCCAGGCGACTTAAATATTAAAAGAGAACTCTGAGAAATGTAGCTAAAAATATGTGAAACTAAGACTGAAAAAGAGATGTCTTAGCTGTGAGGCGCCTGTGTGGGGGTATGTGTGTGTGTTTGTGAGAGCCTGCTAGCACAAATGATTCAGGCTCATTTAAGAATGTACAAAATAGTAAGAACAAAGAAAGGGCAGAGGAAGGATTTGTCAGTGATGATAAAATCAGAAGTTTGTGTTCTCCTTCATCTTTCATGAAAGGAAATAATTAAAAATGTCAAGAACTGACCTCCAGCTTTTGGTCCAAACCTGAAGAAATGGTCTTAAAATATCAGCAGAAGGAAATGTAATTATAAAGAACCACAGCAGATGCTACAGAGCTTTTTGCAGAGTGTTGAGCACTCCCCAGGCAGAGAAAATATTCACATCAGAAGAAAATGAGATGAGAGATGGAGAGAAAGTGAGTACGTGCCTTGCAAAACGGGTCCCTGTTGGTTGCTATGCAAATGTAAGGCAGTAGATAAAAACCATGGTAATTTTGATCTCTCCTCTTTCTTGGAATCATTTATTTGTTTACTGAAATGAATTTTTGGCTCTTAATTCTTCTGAAATTTCAGTAGCAGAACTGTTTTTTTAATTCCTTTTAGACAAAGCCTTCAAAGGCCTTCAAACAGAGCTTCTTGCCTCAAAGCGATGTACAGCAGTCCTCCAAAGAGGTGGGTTGCCAGCTGTCATCATACAGCAGAATAGAAGCATAATAAATATTCACTGGTAGACTGTTGCAGTAGAGAGTAAGTTTTATCCATGTTTAAAATCCCAAAATCTTTGTGTTAGTAAAAAAAGTTGTTTCCCTGTCCTAGTTAGGACAACTGAGACCAGTTCATCATGGTATGGGTGTAACCCAAAACTGTGTATTCTATAGCCTTCCATGCCATTTCCCAGAAACTGTTGTCAATAGACTATTCACACCCTCTGCCCATAGAGCCTGACTCCTCAGGCTACGAACTAGGTGTTAAGAGGCCTGTGAGATAGGAGGATGCTCTTGTCCTCACACCCTTTGTGGAACTCCTCGCCCTGAGGGAAGTATTGAGCATTCCTGCCTGAACTGGAGGATATATAATCTTGGAGTCTTGGAACATTTTTAACCACTTGTGGGATCCAGAGGAAGACTGCAGCTCATCGCTCTCAACCTCAGCTGGACTGCAATCACCGCTTTTGACCAGACTGCAACAGCTCTCCCACCAGCAGGTTTTTCCCCTCTCCCTTTACTTTGGACTCAAGCGGGGTCCAAGGAACACCACTTTGTTCATGCCCCAGGGTACTGGGTTATACATTTGGGTTTTGTGGGTTAGGACCAATTGTTTGTTTGTATGATTGTGCTTACTGTATTATTTTAATAAATTGTTATTCTGATTTATAATCTCTCCTTTGAGTTGAGTTCATTTCCCCTGCTGGTTAACTCTGAAACCAGCACATTCCCTTAGTTGTGTATTTCTGCACATGCTTTGGTTCTTAGGACAATGAAGTAGGAGAGGCATAACTTAGGGTTTAAAAGGGCAGCAGTGCTCTTTGTTACTTTACTGTGTATCCCTGAGTAAGTCACCTGGGGCTTGACTCTAGAAAATGCCTGCCAAAAGTTTGGGACAGAGCTCCATTTTGGAAAAGGAATAATGCAGAAACGGGAAATCTACTCTTATGCAGGTAAGCCTCAGAATGGCATCCTCAAGTGGTGCCTAACTTTGGGAAGCCTTTTAAAAATGAAAAAAAATGGGGAAAAAAAAGTGTTTTCACAAGTGCTGTGCTGTGGAGAGGTGTTAAGTGCTCTGTGCCACCACACTCTGTGCCTGTGCCACACAAGGGATATTTCCTTCTGTTTGATTGCAGTAATTTTAAGTGTCCATTTCTTGACCTTTACAGGAGAACCACACGGCAGGAAGCAGATGAGAACTGGCAGAAAGCACTCCTTTGGACAGTTCACTGAGGTCAGGAAATCACTAAGGTGTTTTGATGAGCAGTTTGAAATTATAGGCATAGTAAGCTGTAGAATCAAAACATTAACTCCGGCAGGATTATAATAAACTGAGCTTGAGAAGATGGGTGTTCTTAACCTCCTCAGTGTTTGTGTCAAAAGCAGGAGCCTTATGGGATCTGTATGATATAGATTACATACATATTTCCTTCTCCTTAGTGTTGCTGCATGTCCATCCGTGTTATTCCTCATCTTCAGCACGTTGCTCTGCAGCAGTACGAGTGCAGGACATGCTGCAGAGTCCACTGGTATTGATCCTAAATATCAGACCAGGATCTCGTTAACCATTGCTTCCTAAGATAAATAGGACAATAACTGCAGAAATACAGCCTTTCTACGAGCTACTTTCAAACTGAAATTGAAGGTCTTTCAGATGTGATGGTGCCTCTTTTAAAATCTGGAGACATGTGGCAGGTAGATAGAAAGGGAATGGAGGAAGACCATGAGGTGTGGCACCACAAGAAATCTGCCATGTTCTGTGGGATCTCCTGTTTTTTCTGTGTACACATGTGATACAGCCTCTCATTGTCCACTGAAAACCTTTCAGAGTGGCTGAGAGCAGGGAAAACCCCACAAAACCTGGTCCTGGTTTTGTATTTCCTTGCATTTCCCCTGTTCTACGTTCAGAGTCATGAGGCTGTCTCTGTTTTTTCTTTAGTAGCAGGTGGTCTATTTTCACAGAATCGTAGAATCATAGAATATCCTGAGCTGGAAGAGACCCACAAGGATCACAGAGTCCTGGTGAATTTTGGGCTTCCTTGTGCTAGGAATCTCAGAATATTTCATGTTCTTCTCTGTTTACTGATGGATTTGAAGGAAGATGGGATTCTGGGGGTGTGTGAAGTCTTGTGCAGTAGCCCTGGGAAAATCTGCTGGCAAGGCAGGCCCTTATTCTCTGCTTTAAGACATAGCCCATTGCTGCTCTAATAATTTGCTTTTTCTAGAAAGGTATTTTACCCACACCAGAATGAGCTTTCTGTCTGAACTCTGATATGATCCATATCATATGAGATTTCATCGTGCTAGGAAGGCCTGGAAATACAAAAAGTCTCTTATTTCCTTTGTCTCTATCCATAGCTGTGCTTCATGGTCTTCCTTTAGGCTTTCTTCTTCACCTGTAATCTCAGTGTTTCAAACAAAATAATTGATGCCACTGGTCAGAAATGTAAAGTTCCTCTTCTTACTCTTTTCTGACTTTGTTATTTTCTCCGTTTCTCTTATGTTGTTCAAAGGGTGCAGCAGAAACAAGTTCAGAGTTGATTTGGTTGTTTCCTAGGTGCCTGAGACAACACAATAAAGCTAAATCCTTTGACACCTTCAGCATAATCGCTGTTTAGGTATTTATATAGGAAACCTGTGTAAGAAGGGCTTCCATATGAGTGAATGCCTTTATAAATACATGTACAGTAAATCTGTCCTTCAAGAAAGACTTCTGCCATCCAGGATTTGTTTGGTTTCAGAAGGAAAACATGGAGTGAAGACCAAATTATTTTTTTTCCCCTTCTTTTTTTTCCCGAAAAAGTCAACTGTTTATTTGTATAAAACTCAAATGTACACTGGACTCTTCCAGATTGCTTCATGTCTCATTGTGAGACAGAGCTTGTGCCTCAGACTTCTTCCCAATTCTTTCATGCTCTCTGAAGCATTAGAAAACAGGATTAAAAAAAATTGATATCACTGGTTTTTTTAAAATGTTCTTTAAAGTAAACAAAGCTATAAACAGGAGCAAGTGTAAGAGCAAACATATAAAGTAGAATATAAACATAGTGTGAATAACAGAATAATAAACATAACCCTAAACCTACACTAAAATCCAAAATGAAATAATAAGTGAATTGTGGTCTTATGATTTTGTAGACCTCTTCAGCATTTAAGTCAGAAGAGAATTCAACTGATGAAGTGCAGCACAAACATAAGACATGACTTATTAGGTGGAATTTTACAAACCCTAGTAAAACATAATCTGCACTTTAAGGAGATCAGTTTAGAGCTAGAAATATTCGAGTATGGGTGCAGAGAAAAAAGTACCACTTCAGCTATTTTAATTACAACCATGTTTCTTTCTCAGGATTGTTATTTAAACACTGCTTTGAGATCTGTAATGCTAAACTGAAAGTCTGAGTGTTTCTCTAGTAATGCCATAATGAGTTTTCGGTGAAAAGGTGAGTGTTTCAGTATATATGTAGGTTTTCAAACTGTTGAGGTGATACACTAGTCAGATCTTTTTAAAGAAAGAACCATGTAATTGATTATTTTCTTTACAGAAAATGACATACCTATGCTTAGTATAGACAACATTAACACTGCACTGAGATAAGGCACAAAAAAATTACGTTACAGTGAGAATCACTGAGAATACACAGGGAAGAGATGTTGAAACGCCACATTAGAAAAGAAGGATGGTGGAATTACTGCTCGTGGTTCTCAGTTTATTCTTTTGCACACCTTCCTGCTCAAATAATCCTAACTCCAGGGTTTACAGTGCTGGTAGCTGTAATATCTGTGCTGTGTCACAGCCTCTGCATATTCATGAGCCTGGAAGTCCTTTTTGCTCAGTTGAGGGACTGAGGTGACATGGGAGGTGTTTTCACATTGCCTGGGGGCATGAGGCATTATTTTCAGCCTCTCTGGTGTGATAAGGCTGCTGATTAGAAACTGTGAAGAATTTGCTCAAAGGAGCTGTAGGAATATTGAGCACAGGGAAATCTCAGGCTGAGATGTGTCAGTTGCTATTGAGGGACTCAAAGTAAAATGGGTTAGCAAGCACTTAGTAGTAAACATGTGCCCAGGGCTCAACAACCTTAAAATTTAAGAATGTATTTAGGGAATTCTGTCTACATCAATAACAAAAAAAGAATTTTAAACAATGTCCAGAATGTGTTAGTAAGGTGTGATTGTTCCAGGGTCTGCCTTACCCTTGATGAAAATTATTTCTTGAGTGCCTTCCCATTTCACTGGGGCAGATTTACTCCCTGTCAAGGGTTATCCTGAACCTCTGGGATTGGCAACAGGCAAGATCTGGGTGAAGTGCTTCTTTTGCCCCTCTGGGAAACATGTTGTGCTGATGGCATGTCTTGCCATCACGGGGAGAAAACATGAAACCTTTTATCCCCTGATGTGGGTGAACTACTTCAGTCACTGGAAATCAGAGGTCCTAGCCATGGTTGAGAGGCAGTTTGGATGATGAAGCAGGTGCTGTCTACTGTGAAAGCACTTCAAATAGGAGCAAGCTTTTATGCTCAGTCTTTAGGCTTGATTCAACTGCAAAGAGGGAAAAGGAGAAGTTTTCCATGGCTACACTGGGAGCAAGATCAGTACTCTGTTCTTTACAGATCTTTCAATTTTTGCTCTTTCCTTCCAACATTTTTTCCCCACCTTTCCTTTCTTATAAGCTGCATATAAAAGCAAATTTTGGGATACTTTGGTGAAGAAATCTTAGAACAACACAGAGCAAAGCTGGCTCCAGTGTTCATTTATCCCTATAGATGAACAGCTTCATTCATAATCAGCAAGCAATCTTCCTGTGTGAGGGAATTCAAGACTTGAGGATTATGCTGGTAGAGGGGGTTCTTTCCTTTCAAGCCTACTGCACTGTTTTTCTCATCAATTGTTTTAGCCTTTAATCAATTGACTTTTGATTTAATTGATACTTACTGTAATCCTTTTGCTCTTTGCTCTGCTGCAGTTGTAGCTCAAATACACTTATTTTACTTAGAGCGGGCCCATTCCTTTGTTTCCCGGGGATGCAAAATCTTATCCAAAGACCTTAAGTTTTCTTTGTCGTCTCTCATTGAGTATTATGTTGGAGTTAAAAACCCAGGGGCATGAGTTTCATGGCCAGCAGATTATTTGTTTAATTTAAAAAAGAGTAAACATCTTCCATTTGTGCTGCTCCATCTGCTAGCTATGGATACGAGAATATTTAATATTTAAACCAGTTGTGAAAATGAGTCTAATTAATTTTAAGTATTAATCTGTGACTAGTGCCTCAAAAGTCTGAATGAAGAGAAAATGTGCCTTTCTGCTGTTATGTTGCTTAAGAAAGTAAGGTGAAGTGCAGCATTGCAAGTTGTTTCAATTTAAAAATATATTGTAATCTATTTTATCCTGACTTTGAAAATGACCAAAGCAGCCTTTGGCTGTACCATGGGAACGTGCTGTGCAACTCTAACAGTGTCTTAGCGTTAAAACCCTTCCGACAAATACCTAAGTCTCTTACCCAGCACATTGAGATTCTGCTATTTGAGTCATACTTCAACTTATTGCCGAGCATCTGTGGCTTTCAAAGCTGTTAAGGCTGAAAATTGATAATAGTAATACTGAGCTCTTGTACTTTTCATAAAAAGTGTCTCTTCAGTTCATTGATAAAGAATGCGAACCACTGAGAGACTGAATCACTTATCTACCCAGTATAACCTGAGAAGTCACTAGCAGAGCCAAACAGAAAAGAGGCTCATATCACTTTTTCTAACCACCAGACTACACTTGACTCCTTACCTCTATAACCATCCATCACTGTGTCCAATTTGCATCAGTATGGTAAAAGAATCCTTGAAAACATAAATAAGCATTCAGAAGCAGCGTTGGGAAACAGCTCTGTGCCTTTGCCATACTTTTTTTCCCAGACCTTTCATTTTTGTTAGTGAAGTCAAAGATTATTTGCAGGAAGTAAATATTGTTCCTCTGTTTTTTTTTTTTTTCGCAGATGTTTTGTTCCTCTTGTGCAAGGTACCTTTAGTGCTTTTGATGTCAAACTTTTCCATGAGAGCCAATTAAGAAGCTGTCACCTTTGTTGTCTGACAGGATAAAATAGCAGTTGATGTTCCTCAGTATGGTACCCCATCCAAAATTTTATCCTGGGGATGTTTACTTTCTATCAAGTTTAAATGAGAGTAAAATTCATCTTGATTTTGACTTTTACAAGAGAATTATCAGAGATTATGGTTATACCTCCTTTTCATCTTCTTTTCTTTCCCTCAACTTTCCTTTTCATCCCCTAACTTGGCATTCTTCTCTCTGAGAGCCTCAATCTCAGTATTTATCCCCGTGGGGGGTGGCTTTCCACAATGACATTTTAGTACAGCTCTTGTATTTGTCCAGCTGGTGCTTTTGCTCCAGGTGCTTCTGAGCAAAGGATTAAAAATTAGCATGTTCTGTTATTTGCTGTCTAGAGCAGATCTAGACAGATCTAGTCCTGCTACCCCAGAGCCTTCAAGGAAGCCAGCAACTCTGCATCTCCACTGGAGAGGGCAATAGAAACTAGGTTTGAAAAGAGAGACAGGCATTTTTGGGGACTTTTAAGGACCTTGTATGAGTTACAGAACTCACACAAATCTCCCCAAAAACTGACCCAACACTGACCCAAAATTACCCGATAAAATGACCCAGAACTCACACAAATCTCCACTGACTCTCAGGGTTCCATAAAACCCACTGCCAGCTTTTTGTACTAGATCTACTTTGATACGGAGAAGACTTGTGTATGGTGTTACATGATGGGTATATCCAGGCATTTCACTGATATGTAGGAGAGTGTATTTTGTGTCATGCAGCAAGGAGATACCACAGTGCTGCCCTAGTGCCAGGTAGATCATGTCATCTCGCAGAGCATGCTGCAAGGTAGCACATTTTGACTTTGCCAGAATACCAGAGTTTTGAAATGTAACAAGAACTAACAGTTTTTGCAGCAAAATATACCACAGAAAATTACTGTGCCTTGATTTAAAGAAACCAGCCAAGCAAGGTGAAGAAACATTTGTATATTTGATTTTATTGATATATTTGCTGTTCACTGTACCCCTAAAGTCAAGAATACTCACAAAGAAACCAGGGCATGAGAGGAATCAAAGTTCTGGGGTTTAGTTTTCATTTTTTTAGACTTTTTTCCAAAAATACACTGCCTTGTGCTCAGCAGAGGTTTCATTATGTTTTGGCAAAACCTCGCTTTTCCAATTATTCTGCTTTCTCTGTCAAAGTAAATGTTTTGAAACATTTCTATATGTCTGTAAATAGCACCAAAAATGATAGTTAATATGACTTTTTGTAGCTCCCTATCCCTTCATCCTGCAGCAGAGTCTGTGATTTTGAAGTTTTTATCATTGAAATTATGTAAGTAAGGTGCAGTCAGCATATCTACCCTCAGTTTTCTGAAAATTGTCTTTAACTGGATGTAAATGTGTGTTTCTATTTCTCTCTTGCATCCTTTCTTTCTCTGTTTCAATGAAGGGAGAAATTGAGATTACAAAGACAAAAAAAAAAGAAAAGAAAAAAAGAATAAAGAGGGGATTTTCTAGGTAAATGCTCTATTGTGTGAGAAGTAGAGTTGGGATGGTATAACAATCTTGAGTGGAGATACAGAAATAATAATTTTGGAAACTTTTCTTCTCCTGGCTCTTATGCTTCCTCTTCTTGTTCTTCTCTCCCATAGTTTGTTGACATACTCTGGAGGACCTGATGAACTGTTAACAGTGTTTGGTTTCTCTTTGTGAAAATATATCTCTCTAAAGATGGAGAGAACAGTAATATTAAAGTTACAACAGGTAAGCAGAATTCTGAACAGAATGAACTTTAAAACATTTCTCCAAAACACTGATAAATGAGTTCCCTGAAATGCTGTGTAGTGAGAGATAG